>NC_091198.1:36149668-36260859 GCF_040958095.1 Procambarus clarkii
TATCTTCACTGATAACTTCACTACAACACTGTCCACACACCTGCCAGTCTACCATACAGCAGGGAAAGTTACACTTAACACTATCTTCACTGATAACTTCACTACAACACTGTCCACACACCTGCCAGTCCACCATACAGCAGGGAAAGTTACACTTAACACTTTCTTCACTGATAACTTCACTACAACACTGGCCACACACCTGCCAGTCCACCATACAGCAGGGAAAGTTACACTTAACACTTTCTTCACTGATAACTTCACTACAACACTGGCCACACACCTGCCAGTCCACCATACAGCAGAGAATCAACACACTGTACGTGTTTGTGTCTCTCCAAGAAAGTACCAATTGTAATTGGTACAATAGTACCAAGAAAGTACCAAAAGAAAGTAAATAATCACTTAAAGTTCTACACTGACACAACCCATTGTACTTTCTCGTATATAAATAAATCTGCTGACCGTTCTCAACATTTTTCACTCAACAAAATGTTCTAATAGTTTTGTTGATACATTTACGGCGACCAGCCAGTGGTGAGGGTGTGGCGGCTGCAGGCTCCAGATACCAGTGATTGCACCATCACGCAGCCTTGTTTGCTCATCACACGGCGTTATTATTATTATTATTTCACCAGGGAATATTACCCCTATTTACCATTACGTGTAATATCAAACGGTAGAGAATGTACACACAGGGCCAGAGTATATTAGTGTAAGTATGAGTACACACGCCCGCTGGCTGGGAGGTCCGGGGGATCACCACCTCTACTGACACACTCCCTCTGTGGGGCCTCTGCTTGGCCCCGCGCCTATAGTGCACATGCGGCACTTCTCGTCTCGTCTCAGCAGGTTGTGCTTGCGGAGGTTGAGCTTCACCTCTTTGGTCCCGCCTCTCAAGTGTCAATCTACTGGTGTACAGATTCTTGATTCTTAGGCTCTATCAAATCTACATATGAAACTGTGTATGGAGTCAGCCTCCTCCACATCACTGTCTAATGCATTCCATCTGTTAACTACTCTGACACTGAAAAAATATTTTTAATGTCTCTGTGGCTCATTTGGGTATTAAGTTTCTACCTGTGTCCCCTTGTTCATGTTCCACACGTGCTAATTAGTTGGACATTGTCCCACCCTGTCAGTTCCTGAAAATTTTGAAGGTGGTGATCATGTCTCCCCTTACTCTTCCGTCATCCAGGGACGTGAGGTGTAGCTCCTTTAGCCTTTCCTCGTAGCTCATATCTCAGTTCTTGGACTAGTCTGGTAACATACCTTGAGGTTACCTTGAGGTGCTTCCGGGGCTTAGCGTCCCCGAGGCCCGGTCGTCGACCAGGCCTCCTGGTTGCTGGACTGATCAACCAGGCTGTTGGACACGGCTGCTCGCAGCCTGACGTATGAGTCACAGCCTGGTTGCCACTAATATGCACACCGTTTCATACAAGATGTGGGAAAAACACTTAAAAACTAAGACTTAAGACTAAATGAGATCAAAAGCATGAAGTGAACTGAAGTAGACGAAAGAATTACCATAATTACATGTCGAATTAACAACAACAATTGCAACAGACGAGCGATAGTAATTTTGAGTAAATAAACTGACAGACTACAATTTTCTTAAGTTTATATATGTCAGGTATTAGCAGTTTTACAAGTTAGTCATTAATGATGTTTGATAATAGGAAGACAGTGGTTGACATTTAGGAGGTAAGGAATGTTACATGGAGTCGATTAGGTAGTACTTAGTGCTTCTCTTAAACTGGTTGAGAGATGGACAGTCTTTGACGTGATTGGGAAGGTCATTCCACATTCTGGGTCCCTTGATTTGCATAGCGTTTCTAGTTTAGTTAAGTCTCAATCTTGAATTATGAAATAGATATTTGTTTCTAGTGTGGTGCCCCCAAGAGTTCTGTTACAACCCTTTAGGAAGCGTTTAAGGTCAGGATTGGCATTACAGTTCAGAGTTTAATATATATAGAGTACACATGAGAGGATGTGCAGTGACATAATATCTAACAAATTAAAAAATTTAAATAAATGTCAGTGTGCTGTCTAGAGCCAGAGTTTGTTATTGTTCTAATAGCTAATTTATATGGAGTAATTCGAGGACGAAGATAATTTTGGGTAATAGAATCCCAAGCACATATACCATAGTTGAGAGAAGGATAGATGAGAGAGCAATAGAGCGTTACAAGCAAGGCCGAGGTACATAATATCTGATTTTAGAAAGAATGCCAACTGTTTTAGAAACTTTTTTCGTTATATTTTGAATGTGGCCCCTAGAAAAAATCGACTTGTTATCAATGAGAACACCAACAAGTTGAATTTCCAGGGCGGTCGTCACCCGGTGATGTTTGGTGAGATGTGGAGCTGCTTGTCGGCCCACCCACTTTAAGGCCCACTATAAATATACAGAATAAGGCCATTGCTACCCTGCCGCCAACACTCGCATCCACATCTCACCAAACATCACCAAGAACAGAAAACGGGACATCACCTCAGTTTCGCGAGCCGCAACAATCTTCTTGTACATCAGTTTTTGTCCTTAGGTAAAGTATACGTCAGAATGTGACGTGCTATAACGAGAACGGGTTGGGTGAAGGGTAGGGAAGGTGGTGAAGGGTAGGGAAGGTGGTGAAGGGTAGGGAAGGTGGTGAAGGGTAGGGAAGGATGTGAAGGGTTGGGAAGGTGGTGAAGGGTAGGGAAGGTGGTGAAGGGTAGGGAAGGTGGTGAAGGGTAGGGAAGGTGGTGAAGGATAGGGAAGGTGTTGAAGGGTAGGGAAGGTGGTGAAGGGTAGGAAAGGTGGTGAAGGGTAGGGAAGGTGGTGAAGGATAGGGAAGGTGGTGAAGGGTTGGGAAGGTGGTGAAGGGTAGGGAAGGTGGTGAAGGGTAGGGAAGGTGGTGAAGGATAGGGAAGGTGGTGAAGGGTAGGGAAGGTGGTGAAGGGTAGGAAAGGTGGTGAAGGGTAGGGAAGGATGTGAAGGGTTGGGAAGGTGGTGAAGGGTAGGGAAGGTGGTGAAGGGTAGGGAAGGTGGTGAAGGGTAGGGCAGGTGGTGAAGGGTAGGGAAGGTGGTGACGGGTTGAGAATGTGTTGAAGGGTAGGGAAGGTGATGAAGGGTAGGGAAGGTGGTGAAGGGTAGGGAAGGTGGTGAAGGGTAGGGAAGGTGGTGTAGGGTAGGGAAGTTGGTGAAAGGTAGGGAAGGTGGTGAAGGGTAGGGATGGTAGTGAAGTTTAGATAAGGTGGTGAAGGGAAGGGAAGGTGGTGAAAGGTAAGGATGGTAATAATAGGTTTTGAGGGTGGTGAATAATAGGGATGGTGGTGAAGGGTAGAGATGGTGTAAATGGGTTGTGAAGGTGGTGAAGAGTAAGGAAGGGGATGAAGGGAAGGGAACGCGATGAAAAGTTAGGAAAAGGGTAAAGGGTAGGGAGGATGGGCATCCTGGTGACGCCTGCGGTGACGAGCAGCGTCTCTCTCACTATCAGCCACAACACCGCTGATGATACAAACACACCACTGTCACAGGGCCCACATTGTCTCCTCTGAGGAGACACCACTGTCACAGGGGCCCACATTGTCTCCTCTGAAGAGACACCACTGTCACAAGGGCCACATTGTCTCCTCTGAGGAGACACCACTGTCACAGGGGCCACATTGTCTCCTCTGAGGAGACACCACTGTCACAAGGGCCACATTGTCTCCTCTGAGGAGACACCACTGTCACAGGGCCCACATTGTCTCCTCTGGGGAGACACCACTGTCACAGGGGCCACATTGTCTCCTCTGAGGAGACACCACTGTCACAGGGCCCACATTGTCTCCTCTGAGGAGACACCACTGTCACAGGGCCCACATTGTCTCCTCTGAGGAGACACCACTGTCACAGGGCCCACATTGTCTCCTCTGAGGAGACACCACTGTCACAGGGGCCAACATTGTCTCCTCTGAGGAGACACCACTGTCACAGGGCCCACATTGTCTCCTCTGAGGAGACACCACTGTCACAGGGGCCACATTGTCTCCTCTGAGGAGACACCACTGTCACAGGGCCAACATTGTCTCCTCTGTGGAGACACCAATGTCACAGGGCCCGCATTGTCTCCTCTGAGGAGACACCACTGTCACAGGGGCCCACATTGTCTCCTCTGAGGAGACACCACTGTCACAGGGGCCCACATTGTCTCCTCTGAGGAGACACCACTGTCACAAGGCCCACAATGTCTCCTCAGAGGAGACACCACTGTCACAGGGGCCCACATTGCCCCCTCTGAGGAGACACCACTGTCACAAGGCCCACATTGTCTCCTCAGAGGAGACACCACTGTCACAAGGCCCACATTGTCTCCTCAGAGGAGACACCACTGTCACAGGGGCCCACATTGCCCCCTCTGAGGAGACACCACTGTCACAGGGCCCACATTGTCTCCTCTGAAGAGACACCACTGTCACAGGGCCCACATTGCCTCCTCTGAGGAGACACCACTGTCACAGGGCCCACATTGTCTCCTCTGAGGAGACACCACTGTCACAGGGGCCACATTGTCTCCTCTGAGGAGACACCACTGTCACAGTGGCCACATTGTCTCCTCTTAGGAGACACCACTGTCACAGGGGCCACATTGTCTCCTCTGAGAAGACAAAACTGTCACAGGGGCCCACATTGCCCCCTCTGAGGAGACACCACTGTCACAAGGCCCACATTGTCTCCTCAGAGGAGACACCACTGTCACAGGGCCCACATTGCCCCCTCTGAGGAGACACCACTATCACAGGGGCCCACATTGCCTCCTCGGAGGAGACACCACTGTCACAAGGCCCACATTGTCTCCTCTGAGGAGACACCACTGTCACAGGGCCCACATTGCCTCCTCTGAGGAGACACCACTGTCACAGGGCCCACATTGTCTCCTCTGAGGAGACACCACTGTCACAGGGGCCCCCATTGCCTCCTCTAAGGAGAAACCACTGTCACAGGGGCCCCCATTGTCTCCTCCGAGGAGACACCACTGTCACAGGGGCCACATTGTCTCCTCTGAGGAGACACCACTGTCACAGGGCCCACATTGTCTCCTCTGAGGAGACACCAATGTCACAGGGGCCACATTGTCTCCTCTGAGGAGACACCACAGTCAGGGCCCACATTGCCTCCTCTGAGGAGACACCACTGTCACAGGGGCCCACATTGCCTCCTCGGAGGAGACACCACTGTCACAGGGGCCCACATTGCCCCCTCTGAGGAGACACCACTGTCACAAGGCCCACATTGTCTCCTCAGAGGAGACATCACTGTCACAAGGCCCACATTGTCTACTCAGAGGAGACACCACTGTCACAGGGGCCCACATTGCCTCCTCTGAGGAGACACCACTGTCACAGGGCCCACATTGTCTCCTCTGAGGAGACACCACTGTCACAGGGGCCCACATTGCCTCCTCTGAGGAGACACCACTGTCACAAGGGCCCACATTGTCTCCTCTGAGGAGACACCACTGTCACAGGGGCCCACATTGCCTCCTCTGAGGAGACACCACTGTCACAGGGGCCCCCATTGTCTCCTCTGAGGAGACACCAATGTCACAGGGGCCCCCATTGTCTCCTCTGAGGAGACACCACTGTCACAGGGGCCACATTGCCTCCTCTGAGGAGACACCACTGTCACAGGGCCCACATTGTCTCCTCTGAGGAGACACCACTGTCACAGGGCTCACATTGCCTCCTCTGAGGAGACACCACTGTCACAGGGGCCCACATTGCCTCCTCTGAGGAGACACCACTGTCACAGGGCCCACATTGTCTCCTCTGAGGAGACACCACTGTCACAGGGCTCACATTGTCTCCTCTGAGGAGACACCACTGTCACAGGGGCCCACATTGCCTCCTCTGAGGAGACACCACTGTCACAGGGCCCACATTGTCTCCTCTGAGGAGACACCACTGTCACATGGGCCCCCATTGTCTCCTCTGAGGAGACACCACTGTCACAGGGGCCCCCATTGTCTCCTCTGAGGAGACACCACTGTCACAGGGGCCCCCATTGTCTCCTCTGAGGAGACACCAGTGTCACATGGGCCCACTTTGCCCCCTCTGAGGCCATAGCATTGATGCATTGGGTGACATATTGGTATGAGCTTTTCTTGAGGTTGTAGTGTGGGATGGAGATGTGGTCTAATATAAAGCCCTTAGTGAGGAGGGATTCAGCTTCAGTGGTGGAGGAGCAGCGGATTCTGAGGATCTTGGTGTTGGGTGGGTGGAAGAGGTCTTCTATGATGATACTTGTTGGCTTTACCGACGTCGGTAATGCGTTGTCTGTCTAAGGTTGTTACCGTGGAGAGGAGGGTGGTGTCTACGTTGCAGGCAACAGCAGTGCAGTTGCGTTTCTGCTCTAAGGTCAGTGCGTCCTAGTGTCAGTAGTCCTGCTCGGGCTTTGGGGATGAGGCAAGCATAGAGGTCAGATTCAGATGGTAAAAAGAGCTTTATTCCGTTGACGATGGGAGTGATGGAGGTGTAAGGAGTCTGGGTGATCAGGTAGGTATGATGTCCTATAACGTCATGGTCAGGGGGAGGATCAGGGGCGTTAAGGAGGCGAAGGCAGTGCATCTTAGGTGAAGTAGTGGTCTGGTGGAGGAGGTGGTGGTGGGTTGTCTCAGCTTGGGTGTCTGTGATCTCCGTGGAACAGTGAATCTTTGGCTCATGAGCTGTTGGTTGGAGCACGGTTGTCAGTGACGTAAATTGGGTTCCTATCAAGCTAATTTAACCCGGTTAAGCACGAATACGAAGTATCCGTGTGTCCTGAAGGTATTATTTGAGGACAACCTCCAACTGCCAGTTGACTCGCAGTACCACGAGGTTCTAGCAGGGGATCGGCATAGCAGAACTACCAGGCAGGGTGTCACAGGGCGCAAGCACGTGCTGTGGCCCCACCTGGGAGTACAGGACGAATACCCCACTGCACTTTCACCACACAGGGGGAAGCTCCCGACCTGGAGAGGAAGAAAGGTTTAGCAGAGGAGAGAAAGAGTGCTATACACGACAATACACATTACGTAAGGTAGACCCTCCAGCTGTCCCTGGTTGTATTCAGGGCGGCAGTTCGGGTTGGCTCACTTGGGTAATATATCTTTGCACGCGATCTCACTGATAAAGCTGTGAATCTGCACCGTGAACACGTCGAGAGGAAACGCTGTTGTTGCCTGGGAGGAAGTGTGAGCTAGGTTGGCTGGGTGCTGCATGGATGGTGGAGGCTCTGGCCCTAGATAGTTACCACACTAAGAATGTGGCCCCAGATAGTTACCACGCTAAGAATGTGGCCCCCGATAGTTACCACGCTAAGAATGTGGCCCCAGATAGTTACCACACTAAGAATGTGGCCCTAGATAGTTACCACACTAAGAATGTGGCCCCAGATAGTTACCACACTAAGAATGTGGCCCTAGATAGTTACCACGCTAAGAATGTGGCCCCAGATAGTTACCACACTAAGAATGTGGCCCAGATAGTTACCACACTATGAATGTGGCCCCAGATAGTTACCACAATAAGAATGTGGCCCCAGATAGTTACCACACTAAGAATGTGGCCCCAAATAGTTACCACGCTAAGAATGTGGCCCCAGATAGTTACCACACTAAGAATGTGGCCCTAGATAGTTACCACGCTATGAATGTGGCCCCAGATAGTTACCACGCTAAGAATGTGGCCCCCGATAGTTACCACGCTAAGAATGTGGCCCCAGATAGTTACCACGCTAAGAATGTGGCCCCAGATAGTTACCACGCTAAGAATGTGGCCCCAGATAGTAACCACGCTAAGAATGTGGCCCCAGATAGTTACCACGCTAAGAATGTGGCCCCAGATAGTTACCACGCTAAGAATGTGGCCCCAAATAGTTACCACGCTAAGAATGTGGCCCCAGATAGTTACCACACTAAGAATGTGGCCCAGATAGTTACCACACTAAGAATGTGGCCCCCGATAGTTACCACGCTAAGAATGTGGCCCCAGATAGTTACCACGCTAAGAATGTGGCCCCAGATAGTTACCACACTAAGAATGTGGCCCCAGATAGTTACCACACTAAGAATGTGGCCCCAGATAGTTACCACGCTAAGAATGTGGCCCCAGATAGTTACCACGCTATGAATGTGGCCCCAGATAGTTACCACACAACGAATGTGGCCCCCGATAGTTACCACGCTAAGAATGTGGCCCCCGATAGTTACCACGCTAAGAATGTGGCCCCAGATAGTTACCACGCTAAGAATGTGGCCCCAGATAGTTACCACGCTAAGAATGTGGCCCCAGATAGTTACCACGCTAAGAATGTGGCCCCAGATAGTTACCACGCTAAGAATGTGGCCCCAAATAGTTACCACGCTAAGAATGTGGCCCCAGATATTTACCACACTAAGAATGTGGCCCAGATAGTTACCACACTAAGAATGTGGCCCCAGATAGTTACCACACTAAGAATGTGGCCCCAGATAGTTACCACACTAAGAATGTGGCCCCAAATAGTTACCACGCTAAGAATGTGGCCCCAGATAGTTACCACACTATGAATGTGGCCCTAGATAGTTACCACACTAAGAATGTGGCCCCAGATGGTTACCACACTAAAAATGTGGCCCCAGATAGTTACCACACTAAGAATGTGGCCCCCGATAGTTACCACGCTAAGAATGTGGCCCCAGATAGTTACCACGCTAAGAATGTGGCCCCAGATAGTTACCACACTAAGAATGTGGCCCCAGATAGTTACCACACTAAGAATGTGGCCCCAGATAGTTACCACGCTAAGAATGTGGCCCTAGATAGTTACCACGCTAAGAATGTGGCCCCAGATAGTTACCACGCTAAGAATGTGGCCCCAGATAGTTACCACACTAAGAATGTGGCCCCAGATAGTTACCACACTAAGAATGTGGCCCCAGATAGTTACCACGCTAAGAATGTGGCCCTAGATAGTTACCACACTAAGAATGTGGCCCTAGATAGTTACCACGCTAAGAATGTGGCCCCAGATAGTTACCACGCTAAGAATGTGGCCCCAGATAGTTACCACACTAAGAATGTGGCCCCAGATAGTTACCACACTAAGAATGTGGCCCCAGATAGTTACCACACTAAGATTGTGGCCCCAGATAGTTACCACACTAAGAATGTGGCCCCAGATAGTTACCACACTAAGAATGTGGCCCCAGATAGTTACCACACTAAGAATGTGGCCCCAGATAGTTACCACACTAAGAATGTGGCCCCAGATAGTTACCACGCTAAGAATGTGGCCCCAGATAGTTACCACGCTAAGTGGCCCCAGATAGTTACCACGTTAAGAATGTGGCCCCAGATAGTTACCACGCTAAGAATGTGGCCCCAGATAGTTACCACGCTAAGTGGCCCCAGATAGTTACCACGTTAAGAATGTGGCCCCAGATAGGGTTACCACACTACGAATGTGGCCCAGATAGTTACCACACTAAGAATGTGGCCCCCGATAGTTACCACGCTAAGAATGTGGCCCCAGATAGTTACCACGCTAAGAATGTGGCCCCAGATAGTTACCACGCTTTGAATGTGGCCCTAGATAGTTACCACGCTAAGAATGTGGCCCCAGATAGGGTTACCACACTACGAATGTGGCCCAGATAGTTACCACGCTAAGAATGTGGCCCCCGATAGTTACCACGCCAAGAATGTGGCCCCAGATAGTTACCACGCTAAGAATGTGGCCCCAGATAGTTACCACGCTAAGAATGTGGCCCCAGATAGTTACCACGCTAAGAATGTGGCCCCAGATAGTTACCACGCTAAGAATGTGGCCCCAGATAGTTACCACGCTAAGAATGTGGCCCCAAATTGTTACCACGCTAAGAATGTGGCCCCAGATATTTACCACACTAAGAATGTGGCCCAGATAGTTACCACACTAAGAATGTGGCCCCAGATAGTTACCACACTAAGAATGTGGCCCCAGATAGTTACCACACTAAGAATGTGGCCCCAAATAGTTACCACGCTACGAATGTGGCCCCAGATAGTTACCACACTAAGAATGTGGCCCTAGATAGTTACCACACTAAGAATGTGGCCCCAGATGGTTACCACACTAAGAATGTGGCCCCAGATAGTTACCACACTAAGAATGTGGCCCCCGATAGTTAGCACGCTAAGAATGTGGCCCCAGATAGTTACCACGCTAAGAATGTGGCCCCAGATAGTTACCACACTAAGAATGTGGCCCCAGATAGTTACCACACTAAGAATGTGGCCCCAGATAGTTACCACGCTAAGAATGTGGCCCTAGATAGTTACCACGCTAAGAATGTGGCCCCAGATAGTTACCACGCTAAGAATGTGGCCCCAGATAGTTACCACACTAAGAATGTGGCCCCAGATAGTTACCACACTAAGAATGTGGCCCCAGATAGTTACCACACTAAGAATGTGGCCCCAGATAGTTACCACACTAAGAATGTGGCCCCAGATAGTTACCACGCTAAGAATGTGGCCCCAGATAGTTACCACGCTAAGTGGCCCCAGATAGTTACCACGTTAAGAATGTGGCCCCAGATAGTTACCACGCTAAGAATGTGGCCCCAGATAGTTACCACGCTAAGTGGCCCCAGATAGTTACCACGTTAAGAATGTGGCCCCAGATAGGGTTACCACACTAGGAATGTGGCCCCAGATAGTTACCACATTAAGAATGTGGCCCCAGATAGTTACCACACTAAGAATGTGGCCCTAGATAGTTACCACACTAAGAATGTGGCCCCAGATAGTTACCACGCTAAGAATGTGGCCCCAGATAGTTACCACACTAAGAATGTGGCCCCAGATAGTTACCACGCTAAGAATGTGGCCCCAGATAGTTACCACACTAAGAATGTGGCCCCAGATAGTGTTACCACACTAAGAATCTGGCCCCAGATAGTTACCACGCTAAGAATGTGGCCCCAGATAGTTACCACGCTAAGAATGTGGCCCCAGATAGTTACCACGCTAAGAATGTGGCCCCAGATAGTTACCACACTAAGAATGTGGCACTAGATAGTTACCACACTAAGAATGTGGCCCCAGATAGTTACCACACTAAGAATGTGGCCCCAGATAGTTACCACGCTAAGAATGTGGCCCCAGATAGTTACCACACTAAGAATGTGGCCCTAGATAGTTACCACACTAAGAATGTGGCCCCAGATAGTTACCACACTAAGAATGTGGCCCCAGATAGTTA
The DNA here is from genome assembly GCF_040958095.1 of Procambarus clarkii. Classification (NCBI taxonomy): domain Eukaryota; kingdom Metazoa; phylum Arthropoda; class Malacostraca; order Decapoda; family Cambaridae; genus Procambarus; species Procambarus clarkii. The sequence goes on from NC_091198.1 coordinate 36,160,899, forward strand.
CCACACTAAGAATGTGGCCCCAGATAGTTATCACGCTAAGAATGTGGCCCCAGATAGTTACCACACTAAGAATGTGGCCCTAGATAGTTACCACACTAAGAATGTGGCCCCAGATAGTTACCACACTAAGAATGTGGCCCTAGATAGTTACCACACTAAGAATGTGGCCCTAGATAGTTACCACACTAAGAATGTGGCCCTAGATAGTTACCACACTAAGAATGTGGCCCCAGATAGTTACCACACTAAGAATGTGGCCCCAGATAGTTACCACGCTAAGAATGTGGCCCCAGATAGTTACCACGCTAAGAATGTGGCCCCAGATAGTTACCACACTAAGAATGTGGCCCTAGATAGTTACCACACTAAGAATGTGGCCCCAGATAGTTACCACACTAAGAATGTGGCCCTAGATAGTTACCACACTAAGAATGTGGCCCTAGATAGTTACCACACTAAGAATGTGGCCCTAGATAGTTACCACACTAAGAATGTGGCCCCAGATAGTTACCACACTAAGAATGTGGCCCCAGATAGTTACCACGCTAAGAATGTGGCCCCAGATAGTTACCACACTAAGAATGTGGCCCCAGATAGTTACCACACTAAGAATGTGGCCCCAGATAATTACCACACTAAGAATGTGGCCCCAGATAGTTACCACACTAAGAATGTGGCCCCAGATAGTTACCACACTAAGAATGTGGCCCCAGATAGTGTTACCACACTAAGAATGTGGCCCCAGATAGTTACCACGCTAAGAATGTGGCCCCAGATAATTACCACACTAAGAATGTGGCCCCAGATAGTTACCACACTAAGAATGTGTCCCAGATAGTTACCACACTAAGAATGTGGCCCCAGATAATTACCACACTAAGAATGTGGCCCCAGATAGTTACCACACTAAGAATGTGGCCCCAGATAGTTACCACACTAAGAATGTGGCCCCAGATAGTGTTACCACACTAAGAATGTGGCCCCAGATAGTTACCACGCTAAGAATGTGGCCCCAGATAATTACCACACTAAGAATGTGGCCCCAGATAGTTACCACACTAAGAATGTGGCCCCAGATAGTTACCACACTAAGAATGTGGTCCCAGATAGTGTTACCACGCTAAGAATGTGGCCCCAGATAGTTACCACACTAAGAATGTGGCCCCAGATAGTGTTACCACACTAAGAATGTGGCCCCAGATAGTTACCATGAGACTATGCATGTGGGGGCCGACCATGCGGTGGCTGACCGCTGCGGCGCAAGTTAGCAACAGGTGCTACTTGTGCTGAATCCATGTTGCTGATCACAGTGATGGTTGTGATGTCAGACAGTTCTAAACGGTGGTCCCATGAAACAGCTAATATGCAGGGGCAGGTGGTTGCAGGTGCGGGGCGCTCAAACAGCGTACCGCCTAGATCTCTCTGTGAGCGCCACGTGCTGCTGCTACCGGTGCCATGAGAGGAATGATGTGAAGGTCTACCCAAGGTGTCACACCACCACCCGACCCCCGAACCCCTACCAATGAACTAGACCTCTCCTCTGTCTCCCAACCGTCTCCCCCTCCAGGCACACCAGCCACCCACACTGCCACTGCCACACCTACTGACCTCCATCCTGACCCCTATCCTGACCCCCAGGAGGTCGTCACTCTGGCTTGTGTCAAAGCAATATTAAACCATATGATACAAGCTCGTCCAGTCGTCCGCCAAATATTACAAAAGCAAACGGAACTTGAGAAAGCTCTCTGCCAGATTAAGACGACATAGGACCAAATGCTCAAAATCCTGCAACAGCAGAGTTCGTCAAGTGGAGGTCTGGAAGCCAGAACCTGGTGCAAGATGATGCGACACATGCTGCCGAGGTACGTCAGCAGACACAACAAGGACACCAACACAACAGCGTACGCAGCAACACCAGTGCAGACAGCAACACCAGACACCATGGAATACACGATAACACACGTGAACATAATAATTACACGCATAGCGCATCTGATGACAAACAACCTCAAAATGGATAATCACATCGAAGAACATCTCACTATACTACTGTAACGACCGCTTACCCTGTGGTAATAACCGCGGCCTCTATTGTAATAACCCAATGTTCCCCAGTATTAATCCTGTTATCTTGTGATCTCTCATGATCGTAATATACGCTCTCTGTTGTACATCTCTGTCTCTCTCCACTCAATACCCCAGCTTAACACTGTTACAGTCCAGCATGACCCCTCACTGGACTGCCACGTATGTAAGAGGAATATTAAATGAGGAAGATACACCAAGGACAAGGGTTATTAGTTAAAAAAAACAATAACAAAACACATTTACACTGCCACCACCTTCCCGACCAACCATACCTGAATGTGTCGATCACCGATCCCCCAGGAAGGCAAGGAATCAGTAACCATGGGACTCCGGGTAATATGAATTACAGTAATAAATTTTGGAAAAATTAGTTTGTGTAATTTACGTTACTTATTTGAATCCAAGGGCAACTTTAGTATCTATTAATTGTTAGGAGAACCTGGGGGGGCTTCCAATACAACACCTAAAAATGACAAAGTAGCAAAGTATATAAAAGGGGAATTAAGTGAATACCACTGGACAAGCTATACAATTTATTTTATGAAACATGTAAATTAAGACAATTTGAACATATACCCTATTCTATTTCCCTAGAGGCACAATGGATATTTATTGAGGGTACGAACTCAAGTGCTACTATACCTTAAATACCCGCACTACGGCCACGATGTTGATGGCTGCCCTCAGCCCCGAGGATACGGGCTTGCGGCCCTGTTCCTAATACACTCCCAAGACACACTGATGAAATTTAGTTTTTCCAACTTATTGCTGGGAAGGATTACTCCTCCCACCATCTAATACAGCCCCAGGGCTCCACCCATTATTTTGGCAATGGCCAACCATTTAACACGTAGGCCTGAGGTCTGGCTCTCTAGGGCCAATAAGGACTTGGCCCTTATCTCAGGCCAATCACCTTCACTGATCTGTCGTGGAAAGCTACATGAATTCCTGAAGATTGAGTCAGCTCTCCCCAGCTAAAGAGAAGGGGGACAAGGCGCGTCTATGGAGCCCAGGCACCTGCGAGCAATGTTTACAAAACTGATAATTTATGTTCAAGCCTGTCTCCTCTAAGATAGGAGTAGGGACATTTGACTCTGCCTGGTATGGGGAAGGCCGCTGCTGAGAGGGAAAGAGAGGGAATGAGAGGGAAAGAGAGGGGAAGTTGAGTGGGAGAAGCCAAGGTATCCACGACCACCCTACCCTCAAGTCAACCTCTTGACCCTGACAAATGGGCGACAGGGGGGGGGAAGAGGAGAGAAGACGAATGACGGCCAAGGGGAGGGGAGAAGGAAGGAGGGGAGAGGGAGAAGGAAAGGAGGGGAGAAGGAAGGAGGGGAGAGGGAGAGGGAAAAGAGGGGAGAAGGGAGAACCAATGATCTGAGCCCCAGATCATTACAACTCCCCCTCCTCGGAAATTAAGAAATTTGTGTGTAAAGCAAGTTACATACACTTTTCTTATCCAGAAATCCTGCCCTACCCTAACCATTAACTCCCAAAAACAACATTTTTAACCCAACACTGTATTAAACCAATGCCTCAAAACAAAAGAAATTATCTAATCCTAACTAATTCCATACAATACTCCAACAACAGTAACGGCACACCCAAAAGGTGTGCCCCAGCATGTATTTATACCTACCAACACAACAGTAATAATACATAAAACATAAGGACAGAGACCGTCCCTATAATCCTGGCTGTCCACTTGGATGCATGCCCCGCACCCTTCCAACTACCTGGAAGACAAAACATCCTATACCTGTCTTGATATAGTAACAAATAACTGGAGAAATCCCAACCTAACAATTACTAAACTAGCTAAAATCAGCTGATAGCCTTCAGCTAATCCCAGTATTCCACCCGGAATAAAGATCAAACACATTACACAAAACATTAAATAAAAACAAATCAATGTCATTAAAAAAATTAACAAAATTATAAAATTATATCAACATAGAAGAACACTACCTCTCAGGGACCTAGTGTTCCACTCCACACCTGTGGCAACTGTCCACCACAGCGCATCCCAATCTTAAAATCTAAAGAAAAGACACAGAAATATTTTTATTATTAAAAAAAATTCAATGTCCACAGACATGTCCCTCAACCAACAACACTCTGGATATAAGTTCCTCAACTCCTAATATCCCAGAGTTCATATTCAAGTCCACAACAACAGCGGGTGAACACATTTGTCAGACTGTGTACCACACCCTTATTGTTCAGTAACCCACAAAAAAAAATAAAAAAAAATATATGTATAACCATCAGTATCTAGGATCTAGAAAAATCTAGATAAAGTTCCCCACTGATCAACGTTTCTAGAGACCCTACTAGATGGTTCTCAAACCCGTTCACTCATACAACTTATCTAGAGACAGGGTCATTTTCTAATGTTCACTTTCTAGATTTATTTCTCTATTTCACTAGTTCTAGTTTTCAACATTTAATACTGTTCCAGAGAACTTTCCGAAGGTGTATAGGTGCTTACTATCAGATGGAAAATTAAAAGTTGAACTGTTCCGAGTTACCACAGTTTACTATATTAATAGCGTTTATTTGTATATGAAACTTTTCTATAAATATTTTCTCTCGTTCGTTCCTGTTGACATTTCGTTGCTGTAGATTCCGGCGACTACCTCATGTTGCTTGAAGATCCTGGTCGTCTGGAAGTTCCATTTCCGGCCTCGGCCAACTACGGACAGTACAGGGGGTCTCGTACTACCCGCACCTGACTTGAGTGACAGCTGACAGCTGGCGGCTGTCAGCTCAGGTGGACCCCGCTAACAGGAACCCGGGTTCACCTCTTCTTATCGCTCCCTAAACAGTCTTGATGGATTATTGTTAACCATGGCTGCCACAGTAGAGCACAGCTTCGACGTGTCACGATATCTCGCGTTGGTAGTGAGGTTCGAGTGGCGTTGAAGAGGATGGCATGGTGACAGGACAGGTGGGCCCTGCCTCAGCTCCTGGGCGACGTCATCTACCGGCGTTTACTTGTCCTCCCGGTACTACTGGGCCGGTACACCTTCCGTGCAACCCCTCGTGCAGCTGAACTTGGGCCGAGGTACAGGATTGTACCTCATCTGGCGATTCCGCAAGCACTCTGTAGGGGTAGTGCTGTTCGTACCTGAGACCACCGCGTTGCATCTTGGTTTCCACAGACGACGCAACCGCAGGTTTTGATAGAGCCGACAAGTCCTTGCAATTAGCGTTCTTCTTCGTAGACCACTCGTCTTCCACTTCCGGTTTTCCCGCAGACTTGACTACGCGGCTGGTGGGCGTGGTTGGTGACCTTGAGACAGCTAGCCCATGGTTGTGATGGTGACTGGACTCTGCTCCGTGAAGACAGCATGGCTGGACTGGGACAACCTCGTTAGTGACGTGAGGTGTCGGCCGGGTGACTGTACGCCAGTCACCCCTTCCGGATAACCAATTGACGAGTTACCGGGTACAAGGGGGAGGACTTTATGTAACGTGCCTCAGACCCCGATCTTATCAGCCAGGTGGGTCATCCCCAGACCTGCTGATCTCGATCCTTGGTTCACGTGTGACTGGGAGGCTGGAACTGGTGTACCATCAGACCTGAGAAAGACAGACAACAACAAATGTCGGAAGCATGGATATTACTCTGAGGTGTAGGAAGTTGGAAACCCCAGAGCAAGGCAAGTATGCTACCCGAGTCATGCACATCAGTAAATACACACCAGTGTCTCTACAGGATAATTATTATGAAATTACTAAACCTGACTAGGGGAGATCATTACCAATTTACTGTACAGCTCGCGACCTTGTTACCATAGGGTGACAAGATTGAACTTGACTACTGATGAGATCTGACAGAAGGTCATCCTCATCATCTGACTCAGCACTTGGATCATTAGACAGGTCAGGAATTAGACTTGCTGAAGGCAGCTCTAGTTCCTCCCTCGCGTGATAAGGTTTTAATTTATTAATGTGAATCGTTCTCTCAACTTGGTCTTCAAAAATACCTTTAATAACAAAATTAACCGGACCTTTTCTTTCAATTACTCGGTAAGGGCCCCGCCATCTAGGTGCAAGTTTCCAACTCTGATTGGCAGGAGCCGCCTCATTAACTCTCAACACAAGACTCCCAACTTTCAACTCAAGAGGTCGTACCTTCTTGTCATAATGCTGAGCATAGCGGTCTCGTGCTGTCTTGGAAGCCCTGGCTGCAATTCTCCATGCATTTTTCATCTTATTTAAAACTTCTGATGGGTAATCTTCCCCATATACAATATTATGTCTGTTAAGCAGACCTGATGGGAAATTACATGAATGACCTGTGAACAGCAAAATGGGTTGGGTGTTAATGGATCGATGGATGGCAGTGTTCAGAGCCAACTGGACATAGGGGAGTTGTTCGTCCCACGAATTTGCATCATGCTCTGCAAGAATTGCAAGCATATCTTTAACTGACCGGCTCGTCCGTTCTGTCATGCCGTTAGCCTGAGGGTGATAAGCCGTAGTGAATGCTGAAGTGGTTTCTATAATTTTACATACTTCTCTAAAAATATTCCCATTAAATTCCTGACCTCGGTCAGAAACTAACACTTTAGGGGGACCGAATACAGTGACGAACCTATCTAAGAACGCCTTTGCAACAGTTCGTGAATCCTTCTGAGACAATGCAATCAGTGTGGTGTACCTGGACAGGTGGTCTACCAACACCAATACGTAACGGTTTCCTGAATGACTGTGATGCAGATTAATCAGATCAGCCCCCACCCGATCTAAAGGTTCCAAAATTTCGGGGAATTCTTGCAATGGAGCTTGTACCTTAAGGGTACCTTTCCTCCTTTGACAGTGACCACAGGACTTAACGAAGTTAATGACCTCTGTTAACATACCGGGGAAGAAAAAGAGTGACTTGGCTTTCATGTGAGTTTTAAAAATCCCCGGATGACCTGCAATCTTAGACGAATGTGCGAGTTTCAACGCCGACTTCTTCAACACCTCTGGGATAACCAACTGAAAAACTGCACGATCCTGCTGTCCCTTTACGTAAAATAAGACCCCATCCTTCATTTCAAAATCATGAATTGCTAAATTACGTTTCTTCGACGGATATTTTCCTCCCTCCAAAATTTCAATAATTTCCTTCCACCTTGGTTCGTTCATCTGGAATTCTCGCATTTTCTCACTGGAAATATTTTCCATGTTAAGATTTACGTTAATAGTAGCAATGTTTCTACTCAAAGTATCTGGTACAACATGTGATGGACCCTGCTTGTAAAGTATTTGGAATGAGTGAGCAGCTAGTTCATGAGACCAACGTGACATGCGAGGGCACTTAGTTCTTTTCTTAAAAATATGAGTCAACGCCCTGTGATCTGTATAAATGACAAAGTGACGTTGGAAAAGATATGGTTCAAAGTACCTTACACTCTCTACCACAGCCAAAGCTTCCCTATCCGTTGCAGAATAGCGGACCTCCGGACCCTTAACCTTCCTGCTGAAATATGCAACAGGGTGAGGAAGATTGTCATTATCACGTTGCATTAAGCACCCACCAATAGCTATGCCACTGGCGTCAGTGTGTACTTCCCACTCCTTATCAAAATCCGGTACTGCCAATACTGGGGTGGTAATGAGTTGACTTTTTAATTTTGCATAAGCGTCATCATGCTCAGGTTTCCAAACGAATGTAACATTTTTCTTAGTGAGCTCAGTTAACGGTGCTGTTGTACTTGCAAAACCCTCAATGTGGCGACGGAAATATCCGGCTGCCCCCAGAAACCTTCGAACATCCTTTGCTGTCTTAGGTGTTGGCATGTCAGCAATGGCACGACAGGAGTCTGGGTCAGGTCGGATACCGTCTGTGCTCACCTGGAATCCCAGAAACTTAAACTTCTGAGATGCCAGAGTGCACTTACTCACGTTAAGTTTGAACCCCGCCTTATCTAACAATGCCAACGTCTCAGTCAAATCTCGTAAGTGCTCATCAAACGTCCTGGAGTAGATAACCACATCATCCAGGTACGCTAACGAGTGCCTCCCCAAGACTGGACTGAGGATATAATTAATTGCCCTCTGAAATGATGAAGGCGCTGTCTTTAACCCGAAAGGCATCCGCTTGAATTGATAAGTATGAACCCCATCAGAGAAGGCGGTCTTTTCTCGATCTTTCTCAGCAACTGGGATGGCCCAATACGCAGATTTCGCATCCAGAGTGGAAAAGTATTTGGCTGCCCCAAACTGATCTATTATTTCTTGTATCCGTGGCAAAGGATACACATCACCTTTAGTAATTTCGTTGATCTTTCGGTAGTCAACACAAAACCTATAACTACCATCCGGTTTACGTACCAGCACCACTGGCGACAACCATGGTGATGTACTAGGCTCTATCACATCCTGTCTCAACATTTTCTGACACTCATCCCTAATTACTTCCTTCGCCCGTTCCGGAAGCCTCCATTGACGGGTGTAAATAGGAGGATGGTCACCTGTAGGAATAACATGCTCGATCCTATCCAGAAGCCCGATCTGATCGTCTTCTGTTGCAAACAGTCTAGGGAATTTACGTAAAATCCCTCTCAAAAGTTTCCTATCTGACTGTTGCACATGTTGCAAATCCAGAGCCGAGATTAACTTATCAACTTCTTGAATATTACTACTTTTTCCTGTCTCGGTCTTGTATTTCCCCTGTGTACTAATTTGTGTAACATTAAGTGCACTACATTGTGCTATGGTGGCTGGCATCTCCTGGCTTTGATACCGAAAAATTCCTGTATTTTCTACAATTGTAGCCTGAGACACCCTATCACCTGCCCTGAAACGATAGGTTTTGTGCGAGAGATTGACAACTGGAATAAGGGCACCTTTATCAAGCACTGTGATCAAATGATGAGGGATCAACAACCTGTCACATCTCCCAGCCACCTGAAGGGTGGTACCTGGTGTAATGTGACGTCTCACTGATACTTTAATGAATTTAACTGAATGTGGTGGGCAACACTGTTTCACCAAGGCATGTAACCCACATGATTTCTTATCTGTGTCTGGAAGAGACTTAAACAACAACTTAGGGTAGTGAATGTTGTACTTCTGTTTCTTACTAATGGAAGCAATTACTGGAGGATGATCTACCATTTTAATGGGATAAACTACCTGACCCAACTTCAATCTGCACTTCCTTGCTCCCTCTTGAGCCGACAAAGAAAAGTTAACTCGTCCCAGAAAATCCATTCCCAACAAAATCTGACCAGGGAATGCAAGATTCTCGACAACCGTGCAATTGTGTGGGTAAGCTTCCCCCTTACCCACTTCAAAATTGAGAGTGGCCTGGCCCAAGATATTAATATGTTGACCATTCACTGCTGTTAAATGCTTCCCACAACGCTTAAGGCGTGTCTCTTTAAGTGTGCTGAAGGCTGACTTTTTAATGAGAGTTGCTTGACTTCCGGTGTCCACAAAAACTGTCAATCTCACACCTTCAACCGTCATCTCAAACGTAGGTCTGCCACCACCCGAGGCGGGATTCTCTCATGATTCTGTTCTCCCCTTCCGGCATCTCGCTTTTACGTGGCCTCTTTTCCCACAATTAAAACAAGTACGCGAGTCCCACCAGTCATTCCGTGGGGGTTGTTGCGTGCGACCACTGCCCGCCGCTTTCGTCTGGGGGGTCCTGACCTATTGCCCCCTTGTCCGCTCTCTACCTTCCTGCTCACCGCATTGACATATGGCGACGTCCGCGCCTCCTCCGCATCCAAGTCCTCATCTATATGGTCTTCGGCGTATTATACGAGTTCCCTAAAACTCAGGGAAGCCGTGTCCGTAGCGAGGTATGGACCGATATGAGCGGGCAAGGCCTTACAAAATAGCTGCTTTGCAAACCGTTCCTCCTGCTGCGCATCGTAACCCAACTCCTGAGTGAGATCGCCTATCCTGGTCCTAAGGAAGGCACCAAAATCTTTTAATTGAGTACCTTTATCCCTCTGCAATGACGTTAAGTAGCGACGAGCCTCCTCTTTAGTAATTTTCGCCTTAAATCGGTCCTTGATGGCCTGCACAAATTGTGGCCACGTCACCAAATGCCTGAATTCCTCAGACTTCCTCAGGGGCCCGTCGCGACCCACACATGCCCCAGTGGCCAGATTAATTTTAGTTTCATCGTCAGGAGCCGCGGCTAACACAGAATCCATCTCCCACAACCAATTTTCCACACAACGGTTGCATTCCACTTTATTCGATGGGAGTTCCGCACAATTTAACCTTGGTAACGACAACTTCGGGAGTGACGCCACAAGTCCCGGTCTATAGGATGGAGTACTGGGAATGTAAGGGGGTGCCTGACCAGGGGGGGAAGGAACTATGAGGGGTTGGGTGTAGGATGGGGATAGGGGTTGGGAGGGGGGTGAGGAGGGATTTCCCAGTGACCAAGGGGCTACCCCAGGTGAGTAACTATTTGAGGCACTACTCTGATAAGGTGGTTGTTGACCCTGTTGTTGATTGTGTGAGGGTTGTGAACCGTTCTGACCTTGTAGTAACTGTAGCAGCATCTGTAGTACCTGTGGTTGTTGTTGTGCAACCTGGTGTACTTGTTGTTGTTGTTGTGCTACCTGATGTACCTGATGTTGTGGTGCAAACTGTTGTGCCTGTTGTACCTGTTGTTGTTGAGCAACCTGTTGTACCTGGTGTTGTTGAGCAACCTGTTGTACCTGTTGTTGTTGTGCAACCTGTTGTACCTGTTGTTGTTGTTGTGCTACCTGATGTACCTGTTGTTGTGGTGCAAACTGTTGTGCCTGTTGTTGTTGAGCAACCTGTTGTACCTGATGTTGTTGTGCAACCTGTTGTACCTGATGTTGTTGTGCAACCTGTTGTTGTTGAGCAACCTGTTGTACCTGGTGTTGTTGTTGTGCTACCTGATGTACCTGATGTTGTGGTGCAAACTGTTGTGCCTGTTGTACCTGGTGTTGTTGTTGTGCTACCTGATGTTGTGGTGCAAACTGTTGTGCCTGTTGTACCTGGTGTTGTTGTGCAACCTGTTGTACCTGATGTTGTTGTGCAACCTGTTGTACCTGTTGTTGTTGAGCGACCTGTTGTACCTGTTGTTGTTGTGCAACCTGTTGTACCTGTTGTTGTTGAGCAACCTGTTGTACCTGTGGTTGTTGTTGTGCAACCTGGTGTACTTGTTGTTGTTGTGCTACCTGATGTACCTGTTGTTGTTGTGCAACCTGTTGTACCTGGTGTTGTTGTGCAACCTGTTGTACCTGTTGTTGAGCAACCTGTTGTATTTGTTGTTGTTGAGCAACCTGTTGTACCTGCTGTTGTTGTGCACCCTGTTGTATTTGTTGTTGTGATCCGTTTTGCCCCTGTATTAACTGTAGTAGCATCTGTATGGCTTGTTGTTGTGCATCGGGTTGTACCTGTTGTAATTGTTGAGGTTGTGGGGGTGGTGTGTGTACGTTCATAAGCCCAGGGATCGTCAGACCTTGAGAACCCGCAATGGCATCATCCCCGGGAACTCCTTGTTCAACTGGTGTGGATGTTCTAATAGTGGGGTCTACAACCCCATCACCCCCTATCGCCTCACCAATCATCGTGATGTCCGCTGAGCCAGAGCCCCCCAATGAAATCCTGCTTTCGTCCAGGGCTGCCGCCCCTTGAGCACCCGGATCCGTTACACCCCCCGTGGGGTTCGCTTGGGGTCCCTCCGCAAGGGCTAACGTCTGTACTGCCCTCACCAGGGGAGGGTCTGTCGATGGTGCTCCCCCGGTAGCCTCGTCGTCTACCATACCTTTACTCCTGAGCTTCATGTGCTTATCACACGACATATTCTCGCTAAACCTCGCAACCTAACCCTACCTGGGGAAAACAGGCAAAGTTCTGATCCCGACAAGCGATTGCGGTGAAAATTTTAACAAAACCCCGATCTCAACAACTAATCACTCGCTCAATAATCTCTAACCTTTTATGTTAAACCTCTTGAACATCTAGACCGGAACTACTCTTCATTCACGTCGGTCACCGCGTTCCACAGCCCCAGTGAAAACCATAAATTACCGAAGCTTGTTGACAGACGATGACAGCTGTCGGTGTCAGTGTCTCGCTGACTACGCTACACCAATGAATGAATTTCTTTAGTCATATTATCCTCTTCTCTCATTCGTAAAATTTATATGCGGACAGATGGAAATACGCAGCCGGCATCGACTACCAATCATCACTTGTGAAACAAACACTGTATACGATGTTGAACAAACTATATATGCGCACTTATAATCTACATAAAAAGGTTACGTTAATTATTAAATGATCGGACTACTAGAATAAACTTGAAAAAAATGTAATTAATTTCCACTATATTTATTAGACACTCGAAGTGGACTGGTAACGCAAATATAAAAAGAATTACAGTACGACTTTCTTGTCTGTAAATGCAAATCCAATATAAATCTTAGAAAATTTATAATTACCGCATTCTTTAACAAAATATACTGAAATTATACAAGTAATATTTACGCGAAAGGGACTACACTGAATTTACTGTAATTAATTTAGTTTCCACTCTGTTTTTATTTATCGAAAATAATCAAAGTCTTTTTTACCAGCGCACAATAATTACAACACTTTACGTTAACTGAATTTCCTAAATTTTTCTTGAAAATCTTAGGCGCACTAAGAATGAACGACGTTATCGTTAATTTAACACTGGCGCAATGTCTTCATTGCGTTATATTGTTGTTATATCTTCAACAATTATTTTTAACCCCGTAACGCCCGACGCTAACAACGGCGCTCGGATATAATTATAAGTATTATTAGTTAAACCAAATTAATGTTAAATTAATTATTTACGTTACTGTATGAACTCGATGTTTACATAGCATACACTTGTTCACCGCCGGTCGCGTTGTACAATACTGAGAAATATACACTGATAACTGCGACGCTCACGGCTACAGAGTCGCGCTGAACCTTAAGTAAAAATTAGTAATTAATTTCCCAAAATTATAATTTAAATACTGGCGCGTAGTTGACTTGTTACTTTAACGGAATATAACACTCGCTAACCACTTGGACACGTTGGTAAGTATACAAAAATTAAAGGCGCGCTCACTGTCACGAAGCCGAATCCTCAGAAAGTAGTCTGCGCACTAATTCTTAATTAACCAAGTATTTCTTTTCTCAAAATTATAAATTAAATACCGACGTGTAGTTCGCTTATCACTTGAACTAAATATACCACTCGCGAGACACTTAATTGAGCGCAAACAATTACTGAGCGCTGTCACACTGGGCGCTGAGTAAAACCGCTAGAAAATTCAGTCCCAACGTTAATTCGCTTAAATGACCAAAATTCGACTTTTGGTCTCTCAAAGTTCGCACTCGGATCACTTTAATCGCACACTTGAATTAACACTGACGACCCGATGATCGTATGGCCAGGCACAAAACTAGAATTTTTTCCGATATTGAGATTTTCCAAGCGACTTTGAAAAATGTCATCGCAAAAATTTTCCACGATTTCACTGATTTCAATTCTTTCAATGACATCACTTTATGCACCGCACTTCACTTGAAAACAGTAAACCACTCACCTTTTAGTAATTCTCTCAAAGAATTAATACTGCACAATACGAAAACAAAATCCAGACTTAAACATGTAAAACAATTACTTAGAAAGATAATAACACTTATATCTGAGAATTAGGTAACCAAGGGGGAACACTTAACTACCGAAGGGATACTTAACCTGAAAGGGAACTTAATATACAGGGAACTTAATTTAGTACTTAAGGAAATCTCGATTTAACCTATAACCGTCCCGTCCCGGCCCGCCCTGTCGCTTCTCCAAGCCTAGGTAACCACATCCACCTAGATGCCGACAGTACCAAATAATCCTGTCCTTCGCGGTCAACGGTTAGACTAGATAGCGGAACAACCGACGGATCTAACTGTCCGACACCACCGTTATTCCGTTGCTAGAGAATCTACTAGGCCATCCCTCAGTGAACTCTTGGTACCTTCATGGCTGTACCGTAAAAATCTAGCGATTGGGTCGCCTACAACGCCCTCAGGGATAATAATTAGCGTCCTAATACTTCCCCGCCCCGACAATTCGACACCTAGAATTGTTGCTGCGAAAACCACCACGCAGCACCCTTGTCCGTAGTTGCAGAGGGTCGAGAAAAATAATACCCTTTCCAACTACCCAAGGCGGCCTCCACGCTAAACTGTCTGATTAGCGCATACGCTTACTGTATATAATTAAACTTCCCAGCCCCGCACGACCCTAGAATCGCCTACTCTATGCGAATCGCACCACATAGGATTACCGTCGACTCTATCTCATGGGCCCCGGCTGCACCCTCACCACATAACATAACCGAACGGACAGGCGCGTGAGGCTTCAATAATCGTCAAGAAATTATTGAAACACCGCTGCTACCATTGTAACGACCGCTTACCCTGTGGTAATAACCGCGGCCTCTATTGTAATAACCCAATGTTCCCCAGTATTAATCCTGTTATCTTGTGATCTCTCATGATCGTAATATACGCTCTCTGTTGTACATCTCTGTCTCTCTCCACTCAATACCCCAGCTTAACACTGTTACAGTCCAGTATGACCCCTCACTGAACTGCCACGTATGTAAGAGGAATATTAAATGAGGAAGATACACCAAGGACAAGGGTTATTAGTTAAAAAAAACAATAACAAAACACATTTACACTGCCACCACCTTCCCGACCATCCATACCTGAATGTGTCGATCACCAATCCCCCCAGGAAGGCAAGGAATCAGTAACCATGGGACTCCGGGTAATATGAATTACAGTAATAAATTTTGGAAAAATTAGTTTGTGTAATTTACGTTACTTATTTGAATCCAAGGGCAACTTTAGTATCTATTAATTGTTAGGAGAACCTGGGGGGGCTTCCAATACAACACCTAAAAATGACAAAGTAGCAAAATATATAAAAGGGGAGTTAAGTGAATACCACTGGACAAGCTATACAATTTATTTTATGAAACATGTAAATTAAGACAATTTGAACATATACCCTATTCTATTTCCCTAGAGGCACAATGGATATTTACCGAGGACACAAAACTCAAGTGCTACTATACCTTAAATACCCGCACTACGGCCACGATGTTGATGGCTGCCCTCAGCCCCGAGGATACGGGCTTGCGGCCCTGTTCCTAATACACTCCCAAGACACACTGATGAAATTTAGTTTTTCCAACTTATTGCTGGGAAGGATTACTCCTCCCACCATCTAATACAGCCCCAGGGCTCCACCCATTATTTTGGCAATGGCCAACCATTTAACACGTAGGCCTGAGGTCTGGCTCTCTAGGGCCAATAAGGACTTGGCCCTTATCTCAGGCCAATCACCTTCACTGATCTGTCGTGGAAAGCTACATGAATTCCTGAAGATTGAGTCAGCTCTCTCCAGCTAAAGAGAAGGAAGACAAGGCGCGTCTACGGAGCCCAGGCACCTGCGAGCAATGTTTACAAAACTGATAATTTATGTTCAAGCCTGTCTCCTCTAAGATAGGAGTAGGGACATTTGACTCTGCCTGGTATGGGGAAGGCCGCTGCTGAGAGGGAAAGAGAGGGAATGAGAGAGAAAGAGAGGGGAAGTTGAGTGGGAGAAGCGAAGGTATCCACGACCACCCTACCCTCAGGTCAACCTCTTGACCCTGACAAATGGGCGACAGGGGGGGGGGGGAAGAGGAGAGGAGACGAATGACGGCCAAGGGGAGGGGAGAAGGAAGGAGGGGAGAGGGAGAAGGAAAGGAGGGGAGAAGGAAGGAGGGGAGAGGGAGAGGGAAAAGAGGGGAGAAGGGAGAACCAATGATCTGAGCCCCAGATCATTACACTACAATGGAACTGCAATGGAGTTCGGAATAGATTTAATGACATCATACAGTACGTCCGTGAACACCAAACTGACGTCATAGTGCTACAGGAGACGCTGGTGGGTGATGACTTCAACCAAAGATTCAGCGGTTATCGCAAGTTCTCCCTGCCCTCTGGGGAAGAAAACGGGGTCTCATCACTTTTGTAAACAACAACATTCCCGCACAGATTATTGATGACCTGCACATGGGGGATGAGTATGAATCATTGGGGGGTAACCCTTCACTTAAACAATAATTCCCTTCATATGATCAACCTATATGTGCCACAGACTAAACTTGACCTTGACACACTGCCTAAATTTGTTCATGAAGAACCTACCCTGCTGGTCGGTGACCTTAATGCCAGACACCCACACTTTGGTGCCAACTGCCATCAGCCCAATGTCAATGGACGGAAACTATCACTCTGTTTCACCCAGTGACCACTGGGCACTGATTACCACCAACGACATGAGCAAGAGAACGATAGAGACAAATAAAAGAAAAAGGTTATCACTAGGACCGGATATGAGGCCGCACTTCATAAACAAGATGAGTGACTGGTTCACGGAATGCCAAATCCCAGGAGATATTGATACACTTGTTGATGACCTTAATAACCAAATTGAGAGCTGTCTCAGAGTTCCGAGCAGTACGACTGGGCGAAGTAACCCTCAGAGTAAGAAAATACAATGATATGAGGACGATTACATAAAGATGCTCAATGCAAATGTAAGAGACATGAGTAGAGAGTATCTGAGATATCTCACTGGAAGCAACCAAGAGCTGTTTAAAACTGTGTGTTAAGTTGCCAGAGAAGAGAAGATTAAAGAGCAGGAAAGACAATGGCTTAACTTTACTATCTCCATTGGAAGAAAAACATCTGCAAGACAAGTGTGGGCAAAAATTCAGATAGCTAATGGGGGCAGAGCCCGGCCTGCGGCTCACAAAGACCCCAAGGGTAAGGCTGAGGAACTAATTCACAAGTGGAGTGATGCAGCATCCTCCTCCTCCCTCACTGCAGAAATCAGCAAGGAACAGCTCCTGCGACATGATGACAGAAGAATTAGGATAGCAAGAGCACAATCTAGTGATGACGAATAAGGGGAACCAACCACAGCCCAGGGGGTAAGGGGGGCTATGAAAAAGGGTAAAAGTACAGCACCTGGTGAAGATGGCGTCACCTACGACATACTCAATGCACTGTGTGAAGTGTCTGGGAATCCACTATTCCACCTGTTTAACAAGTCATTCCTAAGTGGAGTGTTGCCCACATAATGGAAATACGCAATAATTCTTCCCATACCGAAGCCCAATGACCCTGGGTATTGTCAGGCAACATCACCGTGCCAAGGTAACTGAGGAAAGGAGGATAGAAGCACAAATCAGCGAATCTGTATGATAGTACAACATAGTTGCAGCTGGCAATCCCAATCATTATAGAAGAACGAAGAGGATGTGGCCGCGGGAGAGAATCGGTAATAGCGAGAATCTGTTTTTAATACAAATATCAATAGAGATTTGAAATGGAAACAACAGCTGAGCAGCGGAGTTGCTGCATTTGTGATGAGAGTGATGGACACCGCCTTGACCACTACCTGAGAGAATGTGAACATCTAAGAGACATTAGAAATATGTGTAGAATAATAAACCCCACATTGTTTAAGTTAAGAAAACACTATTTGTGAAATATTGATACTGCTCCTAAAATGATTTCCCCATTTTGCACCCGCAAGATAACGTAAGATTTTAAGGGTTGACAGATGTTAATCTTCTTGCTTGATAAGCTGTTAACTTGGGACAATTAAGCAAGTCCCAGCTGTGCCTGTGTACAAGTGACAAGATGAACAACCCAGCGGGTTTGTCCTCTCCCAGGATGACTGGCGCTGCCCAATACTGTCACTATGGCGGTGTGTCCACTCACAGGATGAGTGGCGCTGCCCAATACTGTCACTATGGCGGTGTGTCCACTCACAGGATGAGTGGCGCTGCCCAATACTGTCACTATGGCGGTGTGTCCACTCACAGGATGAGTAGCGCTGCCCAGTACTGTCACTATGGCGGTGTGTCCACTCACAGGATGAGTGACGCTGCCCAATACTGTCACTATGGCGGTGTGTCCACTCACAGGATGAGTGGCGCTGCCCAATACTGTCACTATGGCGGTGTGTCCACTCACAGGATGTGTGACGCTGTCCAATACTGTCACTATGGCGGTGTGTCCACTCACAGGATGAGTGGCGCTGCCCAATACTGTCACTATGGCGGTGTGTCCACTCACAGGATGAGTGACGCTGACCAATACTGTCACTATGGCGGTGTGTCCACTCACAGGATGAGTGGCGCTGCCCAATACTGTCACTATGGCGGTGTGTCCACTCACAGGATGAGTGACGCTGCCCAATACTGTCACTATGGCGGTGTGTCCACTCACAGGATGAGTGACGCTGCCCAATACTGTCACTATGGCGGTGTGTCCACTCACAGGATGAGTGGCGCTGACCAATAAACTCGCCCCACATGACAAAATTAATAATTAACTTATGAAGATGACAAGGGTAAGGCGGGGAGTGTGGGAAGAAGTTAACAATATACTTGAGTGAGTGAGGCTGTGTTGTCAAGTTGTGTGGCAGAGACTGTGGTGTGTGAGGTGACGTGTGGGAGGAGGTTAGTCACGTCCGCCGGCTGCTGACTACCTGCATGGTGTAACTTCCTGTCCTTGGCACGTCGTTGATACCTGGTTGATACCTGGTTGATGGGGTTCTGGGAGTTCTTCTACTCCCCAAGCCCGGCCCGAGGCCAGGCTCGACTTGTGAGAGTTTGGTCCACCAGGCTGTTGCTTGGAGCGGCCCGCAGGCCCACATACCCACCACAGCCCGGTTGGTCCGGCACTCCTTGGAGGAATAAATCTAGTTTCCTCTTGAAAATGTCCACGGTTGTTCCGGCAATATTTCTTATGCTTGCTGGGAGGACGTTGAACAACCGCGGACCTCTGATGTTTATACAGTGTTCTCTGATTGTGCCTATGGCACCTCTGCTCTTCATTGGTTCTATTCTACATTTTCTTCCATATCGTTCACTCCAGTACGTTGTTATTTTACTGTGTAGATTTGGTACTTGGCCCTCCAGTATCTTCCAGGTGTATATTATTTGATATCTCTCTCGTCTTCTTTCTAGTGAGTACATTTGGAGGGCTTTGAGACGATCCCAATAATTTAGGTGCTCCCTCGCCCTGCCTCAGTACGTGGTGCACGTACGAGCATCGTGCGCGTACCTCGCAACTCCCCAGACAATACTGGGGATGTGAGGTCTGCTGCTCTAGCTGGGGATGTGAGGTCTGCTGCTGGAGCTGGGGATGTGAGGTCTGCCGCTCAGGCTGGGGATGTGAGGTCTGCCGCTCTAGCTGGGGATGTGAGGTCTGCTGCTCTAGCTGGGGATGTGAGGTCTGCTGCTCTAGCTGGGGATGTGAGGTCTGCTGCTCTAGCTGGGGATGTGAGGTCTGCTGCTGTAGCTGGGGATGTGAGGTCTGCCGCTCAGGCTGGGGATGTGAGGTCTGCCGCTCTAGCTGGGGATGTGAGGTCTGCTGCTCTAGCTGGGGATGTGAGGTCTGCTGCTCTAGCTGGGGATGTGAGGTCTGCTGCTCTAGCTGGGGACGTGAGGTCTGCTGCTCTAGCTGGGGATGTGAGGTCTGCTGCTCTAGCTGCGGATGTGAGGTCTGCTGCTCTAGCTGGGGATGTGAGGTCTGCTGCTCTAGCTGGGGATGTGAGGTCTGCTGCTCTAGCTGGGGATGTGAGGTCTGCTGCTCTAGCTGGGGATGTGAGGTCTGCTGCTCTAGCTGGGGATGTGAGGTCTGCTGCTCTAGCTGGGGACGTGAGGTCTGCTGCTCTAGCTGGGGATGTGAGGTCTGCTGCTCTAGCTGGGGATGTGAGGTCTGCTGCTCTAGCTGGGGATGTGAGGTCTGCTGCTCTAGCTGGGGATGTGAGGTCTGCTGCTCTAGCTGGGGATGTGAGGTCTGCTGCTCTAGCTGGGGATGTGAGGTCTGCTGCTCTAGCTGGGGATGTGAGGTCTGCTGCTCTAGCTGGGGATGTGAGGTCTGCTGCTCTAGCTGGGGATGTGAGGTCTGCTGCTCTAGCTGGGGATGTGAGGTCTGCTGCTCTAGCTGGGGATGTGAGGTCTGCTGCTCTAGCTGGGGATGTGAGGTCTGCTGCTCTAGCTGGGGATGTGAAGTCTGCTGCTCTAGCTGGGGATGTGAGGTCTGCTGCTCTAGCTGGGGATGTGAGGTCTGCTGCTCTAGCTGGGGATGTGAGGTCTGCTGCTCTAGCTGGGGATGTGAGGTCTGCTGCTCTAGCTGGGGATGTAAGGTCTGCTGCTCTAGCTGGGGATGTGAGGTCTGCTACTCTAGCTGGGGATGTGAGGTCTGCTGCTCTAGCTGGGGATGTGAGGTCTGCTGCTCTAGCTGGGGATGTGAGGTCTGCTGCTGTAGCTGGGGATGTGAGGTCTGCTGCTCTAGCTGGGGATGTGAGGTCTGCTGCTCTAGCTGGGGATGTGAGGTCTGCTGCTCTAGCTGGGGATGTGAGGTCTGCCGCTCTAGCTGGGGATGTGAGGTCTGCCGCTCTAGCTGGGGATGTGAGGTCTGCCGCTCTAGCTGTGGATGTGAGGTCTGCCGCTCTAGCTGGGGATGTGAGGTCTGCTGCTCTAGCTGGGGATGTGAGGTCTGCCGCTCTAGCTGGGGATGTGAGGTCTGTTGCTCTAGCTGGGGATGTGAGGTATGCTGCTCTAGCTGGGGATGTGAGGTCTGCCGCTCTAGGCAACTGGTGCACACCTGACAGTTCTGGCTCCTGCAAGGGTGGCTCACATGTGTGCACACCTGACAGTTCTGGCTCCTGCAAGGGCGGCTCACATGTGTGCACACCTGACAGTTCTGGCTCCTGCAAGGGCGGCTCACATGTGTGCACACCTGACAGTTCTGGCTCCTGCAAGGGCGGCTCACATGTGTGCAACATGTGACTGTTGCAAGCACAGGTGTGTGAGAGGCAGCCCCCCCCCCCCTAGCTGGTCCTGTGTGGGAGCTGAGCGTGGGGGAGGCACCCCCCCTAGATGGGCCTGCGTGGGAGCTGAGCGTGGGGGAGGCACCCCCCCCCCCCTAGCTGGTCCTGTGTGGGAGCTGAGCGTGGGGGAGGCACCACCCCCCCCTAGCTGGTCCTGCGTGGGAGCTGAGCGTGGGGGAGGCACCCCCCCCCCCCCTAGCTGGTCCTGTGTGGGAGCTGAGCGTGGGGGAGGCACCACCCCCCCCCCTAGCTGGTCCTGCGTGGGAGCTGAGCGTGGGGGAGGCACCCCCCCCCCTAGCTGGTCCTGCGTGGGAGCTGAGCGTGGGGGAGGCACCCCCCCCCCCCCTAGCTGGTCCTGTGTGGGAGCTGAGCGTGGGGTAGGCACCACCCCACCCCCCTAGCTGGTCCTGTGTGGGAGCTGAGCGTGGGGGAGGCACCCCCCCCCCCTAGCTGGTCCTGTGTGGGAGGTGAGCGTGGGGGAGGCACCCCCCCCCCTAGCTGGTCCTGTGTGGGAGCTGAGCGTGGGGAAGGCACCCCCCCCCTAGCTGGTCCTGTGTGGGAGCTGAGCGTGGGGGAGGCACCACCCCCCTAGCTGGTCCTATGTGGGAGGTGAGCGTGGGGGAGGCACCCCCCCCCCCTAGCTGGTCCTGTGTGGGAGCTGAGCGTGGGGGAGGCACCACCCCCCTAGCTGGTCCTATGTGGGAGGTGAGCGTGGGGGAGGCACCACCCCCCCTAGCTGGTCCTGCGTGGGAGCTGAGCGTGGGGGAGGCACCCCCCCCCCTAGCTGGTCCTGTGTGGGAGGTGAGCGTGGGGGAGGCACCCCCCCCCCTAGCTGGTCCTGTGTGGGAGCTGAGCGTGGGGGAGGCACCCCCCCCCTAGCTGGTCTTGTGTGGGAGCTGAGCGTGGGGGAGGCACCCCCCCCCCCCTAGCTGCTCCTGTGTGGGAGCTGAGCGTGGGGGAGGCACCACCCCCCCCCCTAGCTGGTCCTGTGTGGGAGCTGAGCGTGGGGGAGGCACCCCCCCCCCTAGCTGGTCTTGTGTGGGAGCTAAGCGTGGGGGAGGCACCACCCCCCCCCTAGCTGGTCCTGTGTGGGAGCTGAGCGTGGGGGAGGCACCCCCCCTAGCTGGTCCTATGTGGGAGCTGAGCGTGGTTGAGGCACCCCCCCCCCTAGCTGGTCCTTTGTGGGAGCTGAGCGTGGGGGAGGCACCCCCCCCCTAGCTAGTCCTGTGTGGGAGCTGAGCGTGGGGGAGGCACCCCCCCCCCTAGCTGGTCCTGTGTGGGAGCTGAGCGTGGGGCAGGCACCCCCCCCCCCTAGCTGGTCCTTTGTGGGAGCTGAGCGTGGGGGAGGCACCCCCCCCCCTAGCTGGTCCTGTGTGGGAGCTGAGCGTGGGGGAGGCACCCCCCCCCCTAGCTGGTCCTGTGTGGGAGCTGAGCGTGGGGGAGGCACCCCCCCCCCTAGCTGGTCCTTTGTGGGAGCTGAGCGTGGGGGAGGCACCCCCCCCTAGCTGGTCCTGTGTGGGAGCTGAGCGTTTGGGAGGCACCCCCCCCCCCCTAGCTGGTCCTGTGTGGGAGCTGAGCGTGGGGGAGGCACCACCCCTCCCCTAGCTGGTCCTGTGTGAGAGCTGAGCTTGGGGGAGGCACCCTCCCCCCCCCTAGCTGGTCCTGTGTGGGAGCTGAGCGTGGGGGAGGCACCCCCCCCCTAGCTGGTCCTGTGTGGGGGCTGAGCGTGGGGGAGGCCCCCCCCCTAGCTGGTCCTGTGTGAGAGCTGAGCGTGGGGGAGGCACCCCCCCCCCTAGCTGGTCCTGTGTGGGAGCTGAGCGTGGGGGAGGCACCACCCCCCCCCAAGCTGGTCCTGTGTGGGAGCTGAGCGTGGGGGAGGCACCCCCCCTCTAGCTGGTCCTGTGTGGGAGCTGAGCGTTGGGGAGGCACCCCGCCCCTAGCTGGTCCTGTGTGGGAGCTGAGCGTGGGGGAGGCACCCCCCCCCCCCTAGCTGGTCCTGTGTGGGAGCTGAGCGTGGGGGAGGCACCACCCCCCCCCCTAGCTGGTCCTGTGTGGGAGCTGAGCGTGGGGGAGGCACCCCCCCCCTAGCTGGTCCTGTGTGGGGGCTGAGCGTGGGGGAGGCCCCCCCCCCTAGCTGGTCGTGTGTGAGAGCTGAGCGTGGGGGAGGCACCCCCCCCCCTAGCTGGTCCTGTGTGGGAGCTGAGCGTGGGGGAGGCACCACCCCCCCCCCAAGCTGGTCCTGTGTGGGAGCTGAGCGTGGGGGAGGCACCCCCCCCCTAGCTGGTCCTGTGTGGGAGCTGAGCGTTGGGGAGGCACCCCGCCCCTAGCTGGTCCTGTGTGGGAGCTGAGCGTGGGGGAGGCACCCCCCCCCCTAGCTGGTCCTGTGTGGGAGCTGAGCGTGGGGGAGGCACCACCCCACCCCCCCCTAGCTGGTCCTGTGTGGGAGCTGAGCGTGGGGGAGGCACCCCCCCCCCCTAGCTGGTCTTGTGTGGGAGCTGAGCGTGGGGGAGGCACCCCCCCCCTAGCTGGTCCTGTGTGGGAGCTGAGCGTGGGGGAGGCAACCCCCCCCCCTAGCTGGTTCTGTGTGGGAGCTGAGCGTGGGGGAGGCACCCCCCCCCTTGCTGGTCCTGTGTGGGAGCTGAGCGTGGGGGAGGCACCCCCCCCCCTAGCTGGTCCTGTGTGGGAGCTGAGCGTGGGGGAGGCACCACCCCCCCCCTAGCTGGTCCTGTGTGGGAGCTGAGCGTGGAGGAGGCACCCCCCCCCCCTAGCTGGTCTTGTGTGGGAGCTGAGCGTGGGGGAGGCACCACCCCCCCCTAGCTGGTCCTGTGTGGGAGCTGAGCGTGGGGGAGGCATCCCCCCCCTAGCTGGTCCTATGTGGGAGCTGAGCGTGGTTGAGGCCCCCCCCTAGCTGGTCCTTTGTGGGAGCTGAGCGTGGGGGAGGCACCCCCCCCCCCCTAGCTGGTCCTGTGTGGGAGCTGAGCGTGGGGCAGGCACCCCCCCCCCCCTAGCTGGTCCTGTGTGGGAGCTGAGCGTGGGGGAGGCACCCCCCCCCCTAGCTGGTCCTGTGTGGGAGCTGAGCGTGGGGGAGGCACCACCCCCCCCTAGCTGGTCCTGTGTGGGAGCTGAGCGTGGGGGAGGCACCACCCCTCCCCTAGCTGGTCCTGTGTGAGAGCTGAGCTTGGGGGAGGCACCCCCCCCCCCTAGCTGGTCCTGTGTGGGAGCTGAGCGTGGGGGAGGCACCCCCCCCCCCTAGCTGGTCCTGTGTGGGGGCTGAGCGTGGGGGAGGCCCCCCCCCCTAGCTGGTCCTGTGTGGGAGCTGAGCGTGGGGGAGGCACCCCCCCTCCTAGCTGGTCCCGTGTGGGAGCTGAGCGTGGGGGAGGCACCACCCCCCCCCCCTAGCTGGTCGTGTGTGGGAGCTGAGCGTGGGGGAGGCACCCCCCCCCCCTAGCTGGTCCTGTGTGGGAGCTGAGCGTGGGGGAGGCACCCCCCCCCCTAGCTGGTCCTGTGTGAGAGCTGAGCGTGGGGGAGGCACCCCCCCCCCCTAGCTGGTCCTGTGTGGGAGCTGAGCGTGGGAGAGGCACCCCCCCCAAGCTGGTCCTTTGTGGGAGCTGAGCGTGGGGGAGGCACCAACCCCCCCCCCCCTAGCTGGTCCTGTGTGGGAGCTGAGCGTGGGGGAGGCACCCCCCCCCCGTAGCTGGTCCTGTGTGGGAGCTGAGCGTGGGGGAGGCACCAACCCCCCCCCCTAGCTGGTCCTGTGTGGGAGCTGAGCGTGGGGGAGGCACCCCCCCCCTAGCTGGTCCTGTGTGGGAGCTGAGCGTGGGGGAGGCACCACCCCCCCCCCCTAGCTGGTCCTGTGTGGGAGCTGAGCGTGGGGGAGGCACCACCCCCCCCTAGCTGGTCCTGTGTGGGAGCTGAGCGTGGGGGAGGCACCACCCCCCCCCCCTAGCTGGTCCTGTGTGGGAGCTGAGCGTGGGGGAGGCACCCCCCCCCCTAGCTGGTCCTGTGTGGGAGCTGAGCGTGGGGGAGGCACCCCCCCCCCCTAGCTGGTCCTGTGTGGGAGCTGAGCGTGGGGGAGGCACCCCCCCCTAGCTGGTCCTTTGTGGGAGCTGAGCGTGGGGGAGGCACCCCCCCCCCTAGCTGGTCCTGTGTGGGAGCTGAGCGTTTCGGGAGGCACCCCCCCCCCCCTAGCTGGTCCTGTGTGGGAGCTGAGCGTGGGGGAGGCACCACCCCTCCCCTAGCTGGTCCTGTGTGAGAGCTGAGCTTGGGGGAGGCACCCTCCCCCCCCCTAGCTGGTCCTGTGTGGGAGCTGAGCGTGGGGGAGGCACCCCCCCCCCCTAGCTGGTCCTGTGTGGGGGCTGAGCGTGGGGGAGGCCCCCCCCCTAGCTGGTCCTGTGTGAGAGCTGAGCGTGGGGGAGGCACCCCCCCCCCTAGCTGGTCCTGTGTGGGAGCTGAGCGTGGGGGAGGCACCACCCCCCCCCAAGCTGGTCCTGTGTGGGAGCTGAGCGTGGGGGAGGCACCCCCCCCCTAGCTGGTCCTGTGTGGGAGCTGAGCGTTGGGGAGGCACCCCGCCCCTAGCTGGTCCTGTGTGGGAGCTGAGCGTGGGGGAGGCACCCCCCCCCCTAGCTGGTCCTGTGTGGGAGCTGAGCGTGGGGGAGGCACCACCCCCCCCCCCCTAGCTGGTCCTGTGTGGGAGCTGAGCGTGGGGGAGGCACCCCCCCCCCTAGCTGGTCCTGTGTGGGGGCTGAGCGTGGGGGAGGCCCCCCCCCTAGCTGGTCGTGTGTGAGAGCTGAGCGTGGGGGAGGCACCCCCCCCCCCTAGCTGGTCCTATGTGGGAGCTGAGCGTGGGGGAGGCACCACCCCCCCCCAAGCTGGTCCTGTGTGGGAGCTGAGCGTGGGGGAGGCACCCCCCCCCTAGCTGGTCCTGTGTGGGAGCTGAGCGTTGGGGAGGCACCCCGCCCCTAGCTGGTCCTGTGTGGGAGCTGAGCGTGGGGGAGGCACCCCCCCCCCTAGCTGGTCCTGTGTGGGAGCTGAGCGTGGGGGAGGCACCACCCCCCCCCCTAGCTGGTCCTGTGTGGGAGCTGAGCGTGGGGGAGGCACCCCCCCCCCCCTAGCTGGTCTTGTGTGGGAGCTGAGCGTGGGGGAGGCACCCCCCCCCTAGCTGGTCCTGTGTGGGAGCTGAGCGTGGGGGAGGCAACCCCCCCCCCTAGCTGGTTCTGTGTGGGAGCTGAGCGTGGGGGAGGCACCCCCCCCCCCCTAGCTGGTCCTGTGTGGGAGCTGAGCGTGGGGGAGGCACCCCCCCCCCTAGCTGGTCCTGTGTGGGAGCTGAGCGTGGGGGAGGCACCACCCCCCCCTAGCTGGTCCTGTGTGGGAGCTGAGCGTGGAGGAGGCACCCCCCCCCTAGCTGGTCTTGTGTGGGAGCTGAGCGTGGGGGAGGCACCACCCCCCCCTAGCTGGTCCTGTGTGGGAGCTGAGCGTGGGGGAGGCATCCCCCCCCTAGCTGGTCCTATGTGGGAGCTGAGCGTGGTTGAGGCCCCCCCCCTAGCTGGTCCTTTGTGGGAGCTGAGCGTGGGGGAGGCACCCCCCCCCCTAGCTGGTCCTGTGTGGGAGCTGAGCGTGGGGCAGGCACCCCCCCCCTAGCTGGTCCTGTGTGGGAGCTGAGCGTGGGGGAGGCACCCCCCCCCCTAGCTGGTCCTGTGTGGGAGCTGAGCGTGGGGGAGGCACCACCCCCCCCCTAGCTGGTCCTGTGTGGGAGCTGAGCGTGGGGGAGGCACCACCCCTCCCCTAGCTGGTCCTGTGTGAGAGCTGAGCTTGGGGGAGGCACCCCCCCCCCTAGCTGGTCCTGTGTGGGAGCTGAGCGTGGGGGAGGCACCCCCCCCCCTTAGCTGGTCCTGTGTGGGGGCTGAGCGTGGGGGAGGCCCCCCCCCCTAGCTGGTCCTGTGTGGGAGCTGAGCGTGGGGGAGGCACCCCCCCTCCTAGCTGGTCCCGTGTGGGAGCTGAGCGTGGGGGAGGCACCACCCCCCCCCCTAGCTGGTCGTGTGTGGGAGCTGAGCGTGGGGGAGGCACCCCCCCCCCTAGCTGGTCCTGTGTGGGAGCTGAGCGTGGGGGAGGCACCCCCCCCCTAGCTGGTCCTGTGTGAGAGCTGAGCGTGGGGGAGGCACCCCCCCCCCCCCTAGCTGGTCCTGTGTGGGAGCTGAGCGTGGGAGAGGCACCCCCCCCTAGCTGGTCCTTTGTGGGAGCTGAGCGTGGGGGAGGCACCAACCCCCCCCCCCCCTAGCTGGTCCTGTGTGGGAGCTGAGCGTGGGGGAGGCACCCCCCCCCTAGCTGGTCCTGTGTGGGAGCTGAGCGTGGGGGAGGCACCAACCCCCCCCCCTAACTGGTCCTGTGTGGGAGCTGAGCGTGGGGGAGGCACCCCCCCCCTAGCTGGTCCTGTGTGGGAGCTGAGCGTGGGGGAGGCACCACCCCCCCCCCCCCTAGCTGGTCCTGTGTGGGAGCTGAGCGTGGGGGAGGCACCACCCCCCCCTAGCTGGTCCTGTGTGGGAGCTGAGCGTGGGGGAGGCACCACCCCCCCCCCCTAGCTGGTCCTGTGTGGGAGCTGAGCGTGGGGGAGGAACCCCCCCCCCCCCTAGCTGGTCCTGTGTGGGAGCTGAGCGTGGGGGAGGCACCACCCCCCCCCCCTAGCTGGTCCTGTGTGGGAGCTGAGCGTGGGGGAGGCACCCCCCCCCTAGCTGGTCCTGTGTGGGAGCTGAGCGTGGGGGAGGCACCACCTCCCCCCCAAGCTGGTCAGTGTGGGGGCTGAGCGTGGGGGAGGCACCCTCCCCTAGCTGGTCCTATGTGGGAGCTGAGCGTGGGGGAGGCTCCACCCCCCTCCCTAGCTGGTCCTGTGTGGGAGCTGAGCGTGGGGGAGGCACTCCCCCTAGCTGGTCCTGTGTGGGAGCTGAGCGTGGGGGAGGCACCCCCCCTAGCTGGTCCTGTGTGGGAGCTGAGCGTGGGGGAGGCCCCCCCCTAGCTGGTCCTGTGTGGGAGCTGAGCGTGGGGGAGGCACCCCCCTAGCTGGTCCTGTGTGGGAGCTGAGCGTGGGGGAGGCACCCCCCCCCCCTAGCTGGTCCTTTGTGGGAGCTGAGCGTGAGGGAGGCACCCCCCCCCCTAGCTGGTCCTGTGTGGGAGCTGAGCGTGGGGGAGGCACCCCCCCCTAGCTGGTCCTGTGTGGGAGCTGAGCGTGGGGGAGGCACCCCCCCTAGCTGGTCCTGTGTGGGAGCTGAGCGTGGGGGAGGCACCCCCCCCCCTAGCTGGTCGTGTGTGGGAGCTGAGCGTGGGGCAGGCACCCCCCCCCCCCAAGCTGGTCCTGTGTGGGAGCTGAGCGTGGGGGAGGCACCCCCCCCCTAGCTGGTCGTGTGTGGGAGCTGAGCGTGGGGCAGGCACCCCCCCCCCCTAGCTGGTCCTGTGTGGGAGCTGAGCGTGGGGGAGGCACCCCCCCTAGCTGGTCCTTTGTGGGAGCTGAGCGTGGGGGAGGCACCCCCCCCCTAGCTGGTCCTGTGTGGGAGCTGAGCGTGGGGAAGGCACCCCCCCCTAGCTGGTCCTGTGTGGGAGCTGAGCGTGGGGGAGGCACCACCCCTCCCCCCCCTAGCTGGTCCTGTGTGGGAGCTGAGCGTGGGGGAGGCACCCCCCCCCCCTAGCTGGTCCTGTGTGAGAGCTGAGCTTGGGGGAGGCACCCCCCCCCCCCTAGCTGGTCCTGTGTGGGAGCTGAGCGTGCGGGAGGCACCCCCCCCCCTAGCTGGTCCTGTGTGGGGGCTGAGCGTGGGGGAGGCCCCCCCCCCTAGCTGGTCCTGTGTGGGAGCTGAGCGTGGGGGAGGCACCCCCCCTCCTAGCTGGTCCTGTGTGGGAGCTGAGCGTGGGGGAGGCACCACCCCCCCCCCTAGCTGGTCCTGTGTGGGAGCTGAGCGTGGGGGAGGCACCCCCCCCCCTAGCTGGTCCTGTGTGGGAGCTGAGCGTGGGGGAGGCACCACCCCCCCCCCCTAGCTGGTCCTGTGTGGGAGCTGAGCGTGGGGGAGGCACCCCCCCCCCCCTAGCTGGTCCTGTGTGGGAGCTGAGCGTGGGGGAGGCACCACCCCTCCCCTAGCTGGTCCTGTGTGGGAGCTGAGCGTGGGGGAGGCACCACCCCCCCCCTAGCTGGTCCTGTGTGGGAGCTGAGCGTGGGGGAGGCACCCCCCCCCCCCCTAGCTGGTCCTGTGTGGGAGCTGAGCGTGGGGGAGGCACCACCCCCCCCCCATAGCTGGTCCTGTGTGGGAGCTGAGCGTGGGGGAGGCACCACCCCCCCCCTAGCTGGTCCTGTGTGGGAGCTGAGCGTGGGGGAGGCACCACCCCACCCTAGCTGGTCCTGTGTGGGAGCTGAGCGTGGGGGAGGCACCACCACCCCCCCTAGCTGGTCCTGTGTGGGAGCTGAGCGTGGGGGAGGCACCCCCCCCCCCTAGCTGGTCCTGTGTGGGAGCTGAGCGTGGGGGAGGCACCACCCCCCCCCTAGCTGGTCCTGTGTGGGAGCTGAGCGTGGGGGAGGCACCCCCCCTAGCTGGTCCTGTGTGGGAGCTGAGCGTGGGGGAGGCACCCCCCCCCCCTAGCTGGTCTTGTGTGGGAGCTGAGGGTGGGGGAGGCACCACCCCCCCCCCTAGCTGGTCCTGTGTGGGAGCTGAGCGTGGGGGAGGCACCCCCCCCCCCTAGCTGGTCCTATGTGGGAGCTGAGCGTGGGGGAGGCTCCACCCCCCCCCCTAGCTGGTCCTGTGTGGGAGCTGAGCGTGGGGGAGGCACCCCCCCTAGCTGGTCCTGTGTGGGAGCTGAGCGTGGGGGAGGCACCCCCCCTAGCTGGTCCTGTGTGGGAGCTGAGCGTGGGGGAGGCCCCCCCCTAGCTGGTCCTGTGTGGGAGCTGAGCGTGGGGGAGGCACCCCCCCTAGCTTGTCCTGTGTGAGAGCTGAGCGTGGGGGAGGCACCCCCCCCTAGCTGGTCCTGTGTGGGAGCTGAGCGTGGGGGAGGCACCCCCCCCCCTAGCTGGTCGTGTGTGGGAGCTGAGCGTGGGGGAAGCACCCCCCCCCCTAGCTGGTCCTGTGTGGGTGCTGAGCATGAGGGAGGCACCCCCCCCCCCCTAGCTGGTCGTGTGTGGGAGCTGAGCGTGGGGGAGGCACCACCCCCCCCATAGCTGGTCCTGTGTGGGAGCTGAGCGTGGGGGAGGCACCACCCCCCCATAGCTGGTCCTGTGTGGGAGCTGAGCGTGGGGGAGGCACCACCCCTAGCTGGTCCTGTGTGGGAGCTGAACGTGGGGGAGGCCTCCCCCCCCCCCCTAGCTGGTCCTGTGGGGGAGGCACCCCCCCCCCCCCCTAGCTGGTCCTGTGTGGGAGCTGAGCGTGGGGGAGTAGTAGGGAAAAAGGAGACTACGAGGGGCTCCCGCCATCGGCTGAGATGGATGTCAGACGGATGAGCGTAGCTTAACGTGAAGAAGTGCGCGCGAGCCGGGGCCAAGTGCGTGAGTCTCAGCGTGGGGAAGTCGTCGTGTGGAGCTCGTCTATATTTTTAGACTCTAGCTTTTGAGCCCCAGTCTTACTAGTTTTAAACAATCATATTTTGCTCGTAGTAAAGTCCCATTTATTCTAGTGTACTTATTCATAGATGTTTTGGAGAACCTTAGATGATTTGGGGAATTTTGGTTTTGGGAAACCTTTGATGAAACCATCTAACCATCTATTTTTGGTCGTAGTAAAGCTTTCTGTCTTAGACGCGATAAAGCACGTAAATTATTGTGATCGTCTCAAAGTTCTCCAAATGTACATTGCTAGAGAGCATACGAAAGAGATATAAAATAATATACACCTGGAAGATACTGGAGGGCCAAGTCCCAAATCTACACATTAAAAAAACAACATACTGGAGTGAATGATACGGAAGAAAATACACAATAGAATCAATGAAGAGAGAGGTGCCATAGGCATAATCAGAGAACACTGTATAAACTTCAGAGGTCCACGGTTGTTCAACGTCCTCCCAGCGAGTATAAGAAATATTGCCAGAACTCTTTTTTGTTGTTAAAGATTCGCTACCTGGAACAAATAGTTCCAAGTAGCACGGGCTATGGTGAGCCCGTATTGTGCCGGAACAACCGTAGCATGGAAGAACTCCTAGAACCCTGTCAAGCAGGTATTAAGCAGATGTTTTACCGCCTAGTGATAGCACCATTGGTATCACTAACAGGGATTAATGACCAATGAGGTCCAGTCTCTGGAGTGGATGACCCACTTAGATGTATTGGGCTGGTTGTACTGGGCAACTTACATTTAATGGATTACTTGTATTTTTGGCCGTAATAAAGCTTTCTGTCGTAGAAATTTAATTTAAATCATCATATTTTGGAGGTAGTAAAATAGCTTTCTGTCAAAGCAATTTTAATTTAAATCATTATATTTTGGACGTAGTAAAAGTCATTGTATTTTCAAATTTTGCATTGCCTTATTAATTCTTACTAGTGTAATGTGGTGAAAGTGTGATGAAAGTGATGAGTGTGAACAAGTGTGAGACTAGTGTGTATGTGTACTTACATAGTTGTGCTTGCGGGGGTTCAGCTGTGGTTCTTTGGTCTCGTCTCTCAACTGTCAATCAACTGGTATACAGGTTCCTGAGCCTACTGGGCTCTATCATATCTACATTTGAAAATGTGTATGAAGTCAGCTTCCACCACATCATTACTTAATGCATTCCATTTGTTAACTACTCTGACACTGAAAAAATTCTTTCTAATGTCTCTTATTTTTCTCATTTGGGTACTAGGTTACCTCCTGTGTCCCCTTGTTCATGTTCCACCCGTGCTAAAGAGTTTATCTTTGTCCACCCTGTCTATTTCCCTGACAGTTTTGTAGGTGGTTGTCAGGTCTCCCCTTACTCTTCTGTTTTCCAGGGACGTGAGGTTTAGCTCCCTTAGCCTTTCCTCGTAGCTCATACCTCTCAGTTCTGGGACCAGTCTGATGGCATTCCTGTGTATCTTATCTAACTTTGTCTTGTGTTTAACCAGGTATGGACTCCAGGCTGGAGCTGCAAACTCCATGATTGGTCTTAGATAAGTGGTATGCAAGGTCCTGAACGATTCCTTACATAAGTTTCTAAAGGAAGTTCTTATGTTGGCCAGTCTAGCATATGCCGATGATGATATCCTTTGATTTGGGCCTTTGGGGACAGGTTTAGAGTGATATCAACCCCTATATCTTTCTCTCACTTTTACTCTTGCAGGATTTCACCTCCCAGATGGTACATTGTGTTCAACCTTTTGCTCTCTTCGCCTAATTTCATTACTTTACATTTTCCTGAGTTGAACTTCAGTAGCCATTTTATAGACCATTCGGCCAGTTTGTCCTGTAGTCTCTGTCTATCTTCATCTGTCTTGATTCTTCTCATAATTTTTGCATCATCAACTAACATTGAGAGGAATGAGTCTATTCCCTCTTGAAGGTCGTTTACATATATTTGAAACCGGATGGGTCCAAGTACATAGCCCCGTTGAACCCCGCTGGTGACATCTCGCCACTCTGATGTTTCAACCCCCCCTCCCCTCACAGTTACTCGCTGTTTCCTGTTGCTTAGATACTCCCTTATCCACTGGCGCACCTTACCTTTTACTCCTGCCTGTTGCTCCAACATTTGTAACAGCTTTTTGTGAGGTACTGTGTCAAAGGCTTTCTGACAGTCCAAGAAAATGCAGTCTTCCCACCCTTCTCTTTCTTGCCTAATTTGTTTTGCTTGGTCATATAATTCTATTTGTTACGGACTCGTCAGCACCGTCTGAGTATGGCCTGATAATTCCAGTGCCATCTATGGGTCTGTACTCAAACTCCTCTAGAATTAGACGCTACATAGACAATGCCATCCATTGGTGGGGGCATGATAGTGGCAAACGGCTCTGGTTTCCTGCTCTGGCTAGCAAGAGAGGTCGTTGTCGATGACCTCTGGTGAGGTGGCGGCTCAAGATCAGCGCCATCTGTTGTGCTACAGAGCACAATGTCAAGTCCCAAGTGAGGAAGTGTTACTTCTTGGTTTCACCAGGATCATCCATATAACTGATGACGTGTTTGTGTCCACAGAGATGACGTGAAGCAGCAATCGCACTGAGGATGGCAGTTTATCTTGGGCAGCCTACGTTCTCCCGACTTAGTCCTGCAAGACGACTAAGTAAGCCTCCGCCGATCTGAAGCAGTGTGTGTTGACCGCTGTTGAAGTAGTATTGGAAGAGATCGGCGTATCCCGGGACTGGCTTAGGGGAGAAACGGGCGTCAGTGAGGTGCCTGTTGGGAAGTGCTGCTAGCCGGTAGCTAGAGGCTTCTGCCAGGGGTTCGCTGCCCCTGTATCAATTGTGTTGTGGCCCCAATCAGCGTGTGGCTGAGGTTCTCTGCCAGCAAGTGGCTGGAGAGTGGTCATGGGGCATTGACACCTCGTGATACTGTCAGTACGCAGGCCCACAGGAAAGGTGAACTCGTCAGTGTTTCCCAGTATGGTTGGAAAAGGTACAGAGTGCAGTGGAAGACTGGGAATGGCGAATTCTGCATTGTGTGCATTTTGAGTGTCCTGTGTGAAAGCGACACTTGTACATAAGTATAGTAATATTCCATTTTTGTATATCTATTTATGGTGATGGTAAATATATTGGTGAAGGGAATATTGTTTTGTTCATCTCTCCCTTATTAATCCATTGCATTATCTGGCCAATTCCTTGAAAGCAACTACCGACTTGGGGTCGGATACAACGAATAAGGTTCATCCATCAAGAACCCGGTTACTGGTCCATAATGACTGTAACACTATTAAACTTGTGAGGTATGATTTACCATATCTGAACCCATGCTGGTGGTGTGTTACAAA
Source organism: Procambarus clarkii (assembly GCF_040958095.1). Taxonomy (NCBI): domain Eukaryota; kingdom Metazoa; phylum Arthropoda; class Malacostraca; order Decapoda; family Cambaridae; genus Procambarus; species Procambarus clarkii. The sequence continues at coordinate 36,194,800 of NC_091198.1, forward strand.
GCTATTTCCCTGCAGATGCTCTACAAGCCTTATTGCTCTCACGATATTCTCCACTATCTTGCATGGTATACAAGTTAGGGAAACTGGCCTGTAGTTCAGCGCCTTTTGCCTTTTACCCTTTTTGTATATTGGGACTACATTAGCTGTCTTCCAGCTTTCCGGTAGGTCTCCTGTTTTGCGTGACCTGTTATACATCATAGAAAGTGGCACACTTAGTGCCTCTGCACCTTCTTTTCATATCCACGATGAGATTCTGTCAGGCCCAACAGCCATTGTCACATTCAGCTCCAACAGATTCCTTTTTGACCTCATCACAAGTGAGGTCAAATTTCTCCAAGGTTGCTTGGTTTGCCTCCTCATTTATTGCAGGGACTTTCTCCTTGTTCTATTGTAAAGACCTCCTGGAATCTGAGTTTTTCACTCTCCTTTTTGTCATTCTCTGTATATGTGTTCTCCCCTTTTCTCAGTTTCATCACTTGTTCCTTTACTGCTGTTTTCCTCCTGATGTGGCTGTGGAGCAGTTTTGGTTGAGTCTTGGCTTTACATGCGATGTCATTTTCATACTGTCTCTCTGCTTCTGTGTGTGTGTATGTGTTTGTGTACTCGCCTAATTGTGCTTGCGAGCTGGGTTGAGCTGTGGCTGTTTGGTCCCGCCTCTCGACCGTCGATCAACAGGTGTACAGGTTCCTGAGCCAATTGGGCTCTATCATATCTACACTTGAAACTGTGTATGGAGTCAACCTCCACCACATCACTTCCTAATGCATTTCATTTGTCAACCACACTGACATTATAAAAGTTCTTTCTAATATCTCTGTGGCTCATTTGGGCATTCAATTTCCACCCGTGTCCCCTAGTGGGACACGGGTGGACACGTGTGTGTGTGTGTGTGTGTGTGTGGGTGAACACGTGTGTGTGTGTGTGTGTAAGTGTGTAATTACCTAAGCGTAGTTACAGGATGAGAGCTACGCTCGTGGTGTCCCGTCTTCCCAGCACTCTTTGTCATGTAACGCTATGAAACTACTGATGGTTTTGGCCTCCACCACCTCACCTAATTTGTTCCAATCGTCTACCACTTTGTTTGCAAAAGTGAATTTCTTATATTTCTTCGGCATCTTTGTTTAGTTTGTTTAAATCTATGACCTTTTGTTCTTGAAGTTCCAGGTCTCGGGAAATCTTCCCTATCATTTTTTTACTATTTTGTACGTAGTGATCATATCTCCTCTTTTTCTTCTATCTTCTGGTTTTTGGCATATTTAATGCCTCTAACCTCTCCTCGTAGCTTTTGCCCTTCAGTTCTAGGAGCCATTTATTAGCATGTCTTTGCACCTTTTCTAGTTTGTTGATGTGCTTCTTAAGATATGGGGCACAATACAACCGCTGCATATTCTAGCTTTGGCCTAACAAAAGTCCTGAACTATTTCTTTAGTATTTTGCTATCCATGTATTTAAAAGCAATTCTGAAGTTAGAAAGCGTGACATAGGCTCCTCGCACAATGTTCTTTATGTAGTCCTCAGGTGATAGTCTTCTTTCTAGAACCACCCCTAGATTTCTTTATCAGAAGTCTTTAAAGATTTTCCACATAATTTATAGGTTGTGTGGGGTCTGTTCTATTCCACATTTCATCACATGCCATTTATTTACATTAAATTCCATTTGCCAAGTGGTGTTCTATATACTTAATATTAGACAATGAACATTACCGGTGCAAGAACTGAACCCTGTGGTACTCCGTTTGTGACATTTCTCCAGTCCGATACACTTCCTCTTATTACTGCCCTCATTTTTCTACCAGTCAGAAAATTTTTCATCCATGTTAGCAGCTTAGCTGTCGCCCCTCCAATGTGTTCCAGTTTCCAGAAAACCTCTTATGTGGAACTCTGTTGAAGGCCTTATTTTAGGTCCAGATAGAAGCCTTCAACCCAACCATCCCTTTCCTTTAAAATCTCTGTGGCTCGATCAAAGAAACTGAGTAAATTCGATACACGGGATCTTCCCGATCGAAAACCAAACTGTCTGTCTGATATTATAAAGTTTTTCTCCGGGTATTCTACCCATTTAGTTTTAATTATTTTTTCCAATAGTTTGACTATTACACTTGTCAATGATACAGATGTACTCACCTAATTGTACTAACCTAGTTGTGCTTGCGGGGATTGAGCTCTGGCTCTTTGGTCCCGCCTCCTAACCGTCAATCTACTGGTGTACAGATTCCTGAGCCTACTGGGCTCTATCATATCTACATTTAAAACTGTGTATGGCGTCAGCCTCCACCACATCACGGCCTAATGCATTCCATCTATTAACTACTGACACTGAAAAAGTTCTTTGTAACGTCCCTGTGACTCATTTGGGTACTCAGTTTCCACCTGTGTCCCCTTGTTCGCGTTCCACTAGTGTTGAATAGTTTATCCTTGTCTACCCTGTCAATACCCCTGAGGATTTTGTAGGTTGTGATCATGTCTCCCCTTACTCCTCTTTCTTCCAGTGTCCTAAGGTGCATCTCTCGCAGCCTTTCCTCGTAACTCATGCCTATTAGCTATGGGACTAGTCTAGTGGCATACCTCTGAACTTTTTCCAGCTTCGCCTTGTGCTTGACAAGGTACGGGCTCCATGCTGGGGCCGCATACTCCAGGATTGGTCTAACATATGTGGTACACAAGATTCTGAATGATTCCTTACACAGGTTCCTGAATGCTGTTTTGATGTTAGCCAGTCTCGCATATGCCACAGACGTAATTCTTTTTATGTGGGCTTCAAGAGGCAGGTTTGGTGTGATATCAACCCCTAGATCTTTCTTTCTGTCTGTTTCATGAAGTACCTAATCTCCCATTCTGTATCCTGTGTCTGGCCTTCTGGTTCCGCCGCCTAGTTTCATTACTTTGCATTTACTTGGGTTGAACTTGAGCAGCCATTTGTTGTACCATTCATTCAATCTGTCCAGGTCATCTTGTTGTGGGAAAAACCTGTTGGGATTGATATAAGAGGAGACTACCAGGGACTTGTACTGAACTAAATTAAAAATTACTGTCTGCAAATTAATTCAATTAAAATCTCTAGCTAGGGTTGTAAATCCTAATTCCTCTTTTCCTAATGACAGACTGTGGGCTGTAAGGGACAGGTGGGGTGAATGACTATGTTGATAGAAGTTCCAATCCACCTGTAGACAGGGATCTCACATCAGCTTGTATTTTATACAAGGATAAGATTTGATAAATTCAGTTATCTGACTGAACACTGGCTCTGTTTAAATCAGAGATTTAAACATACATAGTCTAACCTAGTACCATAACTTAACAGCCAATATGTTCTTATACTATAAACAACAAATTAATTGTAAAAGTATAAATAAATGACCTTAAATGGAGTCTTAATACTATTAACTTAGTACTAGAAATTATATTCAATTAAATGAACTTATATGATAACTTATAAATAACTAAGCAAGCAATTGATAACTTAATTTATATATTCAAATATATATGCAGACATATTCACTTTATACAGTTAGCTTGACTGAATCTCTTCCAAGACTGTGGACACTTGTGAGGTTTTTACTTATTGAGGCTGAATTCTTTTCTGACAGAATGGACACTCATGAGGTTCAGTGCTTGGATAAGATTCACAGCTACACTACAATTTTAATAAACGTACCGATATGTGAGGCTTAGCCTCGCTTTTTAACCAACAGACAGATTTATAGGATATTAAAGCTACACAAGCATACAATTGGCCAATCATATACCAAATAACCTTCAATATACTTCTCTGCCAGTCGGGGTGCCTGTCTGACAAGTTTGCCAGACTGATTAACTCTCTTGTTGAGTTTAGGCACGATATTTTGCTACAGCGTTGCTGTATGATGATCTGGTAGCGTTGCTACGTGATTATCCTGCAGTTGCAGAAGAATGATTCGAGATAAAAGTTTATGAATGAAGGTGGAGGAAACCGTGTCACTGATCTCCACTATACACTCTATTTTATGTGAATGTTCACGGATTTTCCTTGTAGATATTGTCCAGGTACTCCCCCAGTTCTAGAGAGTATTCACTGGCGATAAAAATGTTAGATAAGGTGTCCTTGAGCTGGTAATGTTCGCTAAGGATCAGTCACTTGTTCACTCATTTGTAAACAAACGCGGAGTCCCGCGAGGCATCGTCGTGGGCGCTTCTCGCCCCCCATCGCCCTGCCATGCTCTCTGAGCACGGTAGCCTTCAATGAATATTGATTGATTATTTTTACAGTCTAGACTTATTATTGAAATAAGATGTGATTATAATATAATTAGATATAAGATTTAAAGATTATAAGTAGTATTTGAAAGTACCACTGATTCTTATTAAGGATTCGATTTTTAATCCTACCGGATGTTGAATCAATGTTCCAATAGTTTTTTAATTAAGAAGTCCTTCTAGAAGCTTCTGGATCCTTGAGAAATCATGTACAAAGTCACGTAGGCATCAAAAGGGCCCCTGTTGAGTACGTGTTCATGGTGCCATTGTCATCTAGGATCAAGCTATATAATGATTTTTAATGATTCTAAGATGATGTTGATACGATTTAGATATGATTTTGATATGATTTAGATATGATATAGAAATTATACATTTCTTAGATGATTATTAGATATGGTGGGTAAAAATTTCCCACATCTTCCAGAGGGAGAGAACTGGCACAGAGTCCAATACTTAGGACAATAGTAACCATATGTATTTATTTACTCTCCATTGGATTGATAATACAAGTGCAGATTTTGCTTGCACTTTTCTGCTGCTGTCCGTTGTGGACGATTGTGTCTGTTAGGAGTCTGTGGGTCTTGTGGAGTTAGAGTGTCTTGAGGTCTCTCAGGATCTAACTGCAGCTGGCTCACTGATTCCATGTGGATGAGTTTGTCCAATGTCTTCAGGGAAGTTGTTCCTTTGGACAGGATTTTGACTATTCTCAAAATCCCCTGACTATCTGGATGGACTGAGACAACTTTACCTAATGGCCAGTCAGCCCTAGGGCCATCACTGTCTACCAAGACAATATCGCCAGGTTGGAGATTAGCTATATTATGGGGGACATTGGCCCCATAGTGATGTTCTCGTAGAGATGTAAGATATTCTTTTGTCCAAACATCATTCCATTTTTGGATTATGCTGGACAGATGCTTATACCCCTGAACCAACTCGCTCTGACCCACATATGAGGGATCTCTGATCTCATCATCCACTAGAGATGGTACTGGAGTCAGAAGTCTTCCATACATTAGGTGGGCAGGACTTAATGGCTCATGTTGAGTAGGATCCTCAGACAAGTAAGTCAACGGCCGGTTATTCACCCTTGATTCTATTTCCGTGATTACTGTCTGGAGCTCTTGAAGATTGATTTTCTGACGGTGTAGAGATTTTCTCAAGGATCTTTTTACAGTTCCTATTAACCGTTCATAAAATCCTCCGTGCCATGGGGCTCTCGGAGGGATAAATTTCCATCTGCAATGACGCTGTTCCAGTGTGGAAGTAACTGCAGGATGGGAACAGATTTCCCGTAGACACGCTTCTCCAGCTACCAAGTTTGCTCCGTTATCTGAAATCATCAGCTTAGGGCATGATCGGCGTGCTGCGAATCTGCGGAAAGCTTGAATAAATGATTGAGCAGTCATATCGGGTGTTACCTCTAGATGTACTGCCCTGGTGGTAGCACAGGTGAACAGACAGATGTATGCCTTGATAGGTTGCTTATCTGCAGTCCCTGTTAGATATATTGCTCCTGTATAATCTACTCCTGTCGTTTCGAAAGGTTGTAGATGGACCACTCGTTCCTTTGGTAGGGGTGGTGGCCCTGGATAAGAGCAAGTTCTTGCATCGTACCTTCGGCATATCATGCAATTCTTCAAGATTGATTTGACTGACTGTCTTCCCTGAGGAATCCAGTACTGCTGTCTGATTTGTGTGAGTGTGTCTAACACTCCTCCATGTTTGATGATTTGTTGATGTGTATGCAACACAATCAACCTTGTGATCCAATGATTTTTTGGTAAAAGCCATGGATGCACGGTATCTAGATTGATATCTGCGTGTTTAAGTCTCCCTCCACAACGCAGAATGTTGTGATTTTCTTGGTCTATCCACAGACCGAGATTGTGTTTTAACTTATGCGGAAGATTTTCATAGTTATTCCCATAAGTTTCTCTCTGGGCTTGTCTTACCCAATAGATAAGTGCATCTGGAAAAGTGTATTTTATACCTTTTTTCCTGAGATAATGAAACACGTTCTGTGTTACATTGATTAATTTGATGAGCGAGGAGTAACGAGTACAATCCAAGACTGATATTTGAGCTTGCTGCCTGGTGGTAGTTATGGTTTGTGTCGTAATGACGTGTGGCTTTTGTTCAGGCCAACTACCATTCACTAACCATCGAGGCCCATGAAACCAAATATCTGCCTTTGCAAATTGTTTAAATGTCATACCTCTTGATAAGAGATCAGCTGGATTATCCTTTGTTGGTACATGCAACAATTGAAAGCCTGCGGAAATTTCTTTAATTTCCGAGACGCGATTTTTTACATATGGAGTTGGACAGTTGTCGTTTCGTACCCATTGTAAGACAGCTTCATTGTCAGACCATATAATGACATCTTTGATGTTCATGGTAGACAAGACTTGTTTGATATGCACTGCTAAGCGTGTTCCAGTTAGCAGTGCTGTTAGTTCCATCTGAGGCAAAGTCCTCTTTTTTAATGGAGCGACTCTGGCCTTAGAGGTGATAAGATATGATTGATTAGAAGTCACTAAGTAAGCACAAGCTCCAAAAGCTTTGGCTGACGAGTCTGCGAATACATGTAGTGATACTTCTTCATTTTCCTCGACTATGTGTCTCGGAAAGATTATCTTGTCAACTAAAGTTTGTTCTTGAGCCACTTCCATCCAAGCTTTTTGTAACTGGATTGGTAGTGGATCATCCCAACCAACCTTAGCCTTCCATGCTTGTTGCACCAATAAACGCCACTTGATAGTCAAAGGATTTAGTAGACCCAGTGGGTCGAATACTTTGCTAACTTGTGAAAGCAAATCCCTTTTTGTAGTGATGTTGTAATTTACTGGCACAGATTTGATCGATATTGTGTCCGAGATTAAATCCCAATCCATACCTAACACCTTTTGTGATTCTGGTACGTGATATTCAGGGTAATCTCTTGCTATTTGATTATTCAATGTTGCATTATTAGAGGCCCAAGATTGTAGTGGCATGTTGGCACCTTGTAGCTCCTTGTTAGCCTCTTGATATAATTGTAACAGTTCAGTAGTACTGTTAACTGTCCCTTGAAAATTATCTACATATAGATTTTGACTGATTTCAGTCTTACAGGGACTTGATGATTTCTTCAGATGAGTATCTAGAGTTGCTTGCAATAGAAATGGACTGCTTGTCGCCCCAAAAAGAACTGATGAGAATCTGAAAGTCACTACAGGACTATTGACATCTTCTGGGTTCTCTACCCATAGAAACTTAGTGAAGTCTCTATCTTCTTCCTGCAAGCCAACTCTTAGAAAGGCCTTACTTATATCTGCTGAATACGCATATTTGTTAAGTCTAAACTTCAACAGTATGTCATACAATTTCTGAGTTAGACTAGGACCTGTTTGCAAACAATCATTTAGACTGGTTCCTTGGGGTCCAGATTTAGAGCTACAATTAAAAACTATCCGTAAAGGAGTTGTTTTTGATTCTCTCTTTACAGCCATGTGTGGTAAAAAATGGCCTGTTTGCTTATTGTCATGTTTCACGACTTCGATGAATTTATTCTTTAATTGTTGAGCAATAATCTCATGATAGAGTTTTAAATGCTCAGGCCTTTTTCTTAGCTTTGCTAGTTGAGATTTAAATTGACTATAAGCCATGTGATAATTGGTAGGTAAGGTTTTATGGTTGATTTTCCATGGTAGCCTTACCCAGTACTGTCCATCATAGTACTGTACAGTTTCTAAGTACTGATTGTATGCACAGACATCATCAGGACTTGGTTGTTCAGGAATTATTCCTATGGCATCAAGTTCCCACAATTGAGGTACAGATTCCAATCCATCATCAATCATGTGGGGGATTTTAAGTGGTGACTGTTCTTTGCCTAGTCATGCCACTATTACAGTTTCTGTATGATGTGATTTTTCAGGAGTTGAAGGTTCAAGATCTAGTATAGGTCCTGTCATCAATATGCCTCCTGCTGATTTGAGTATATTCATACCCATAGATTCTTCTGATCCCAGAATGAATCGATGATAGTAGTCAGCTCCAATCAGGATTCCGATATCCCCTATGAGGTCAGAATCGAGTAGAGGATCTGCTAATTGGATTCCTTTTTCTTTTAGGAATTTAATAGTTGCTGTCAGACCAGTCACTTCCATTTCAGTAGGAATTTTATCAACTACTATGGCTTCTACTGTCCTTTGGGATGTACCTAGACAGACATTGAGTTTTACTACTGGAAAGGTTCTACGACCAGAATTAGTAAAAAACCCTGATATGGATGTAGATACTTGCTTTGAAGATTTAAGTTGTAAATCTTCTGCCATCTTTTTACTGATAAAGGTTTTCTGTGACCCTTGATCAAAAAAGCCTCTAGTTGGAATACAAATTCCTTGATTGCATAGTTCTAGCTGTGCAGTAGGCAATATGGCTGCTGTAACAATTTCTGTATCCAAGTCGTTGACATTGCTCATTACTGTACAGAATTGTACGGCTGTTGTGGTATTATCATCTTTGGGCTTTGCCTGAGATGCAGGTTGATTATTGGAAGTTTGTGATCTGGATTGAGTGTTAATATCACCACAGAGTGCTGTGTGATGTACACTTTTATGACAATATTGGCAGTTCTGCAATTGAGTGATACACTCACTTGTATCGTGCTTCCGTAGACAACGGATGCACCTGTTCAGAGATTTCAGTCGATCGATTCGACTGGCACGGCCTACATAAACTGTGCATTGATAAATGGTATGTGCTTCTTGACAGAATAAACATTTTGGGGCACTTGTAGCTCCTTTTGTCTTATCTGTCTTAGGAGCTTGGTTTCCTACAGTTCTGTTAACTGTGGGGGATATAGCATAAGAGCCAACATTATTCTGTTTCCACTTTGCAGAAGAGTTTTGTTGCCTTGATTTTTGACTGCCATTTTGGACATTTTTGTTTTTGTCCGTAGATTCACCTTTGGGGATTTTTTCTTGAGATCTAAGTTTTCCTCGGCTTCGTAATCTTTGTACGTAAGCTCGAAGTCCATCAAAGATTTGGCTTTGTGATAAGATGTTGGTGTTATAATGAGTGCATAGGCTGTCTATGACCTCATTTGGAAGTTTCCTTTGAATGATTAACTTTATAAGCCACTCTGCATCACCTACAGGTACTTTTGTACTGAGGGCTTTGATGATTGATTCTATAGACAATCGAAATGATTGTAGTGACTCATAACTTTTATTTGGAGAGGGTAAATCCAATAATTTGTACGAGAGACGTGCAATTGCAGTCTCCTTATCACTGTAGTTATCTTGTAACAACTGTAAGGCATGGTCGTAATCATCATCCGTTAATGACAAATTAGCAATGACCTGCCTTGCCTCTCCCCGTAACTGGCCTTGCAAATATTGAAACTTTGTCGCCTTTTTGAGAGAGGGCTTGGAGTTTATTATAGAATCAAAGTGTCTCCAGAAGGTATCCCAATCGTCTTCATCCTTGCCCTCAAAATATGGTAATTGTACCTTTGGGAGCTCTGCGGCTATATGTGTTATAGTTGCATTGCTCTGTTGAGTGGATGAGCTCACATTGGATTGGGTTCCTGCTTGAGATATTTGTTTGATTAAAGGATCAAGTTGATCTTGGATTTTATCTTCATACATTGTCATTTCAACGACAATTTCCTGAAGTTCCTTTCGGGTTAAATCTGCATTAGCCATTTCTGTTAGATAAATCTCTGCATGGCGTTTGATTTGTTCATACTTATCCACAGCTGCTTTTACTCTGGTATTCAGAATTATTAAATCAGGAGATGGTTGTCTAGCCAACTTTTGACATTTGTCAATCAGTTGAGTTAGGTGATTTTGCAGACCATTAAGTGTCCTCCTATTTCCTGTTTCAGCTGCTGGTGGAACACTGTTAGCCATTTTGACCTTTTCCGAGTTTCGGAGATTCCGAGATTTTTCTCTTTTTTTCTGATAAATATGTTTGATGTTAATGTATTTTGATAAATGAGCTTTCCTGTCTACTTAGGTAATGATTCCAAAGATCGTCCTTCATTTCCTCCCTGGAATCTGGTTGTAGCAGGTGTTCAATTATCAAAAGTATTGTAATAATTTGATTTGTGACCCGAATGCACGAATGCACCAAGTTGGTAAATCCTGTAATAATTTTTTAAAAATAGTAAATGGCACTATTTTTGCAAAGTTATTACAAGATCTGTTACCCTAATAGTTGTTAGATAAAATACAGTAGAATGTCTACTGGTTTTACCTGTTATAGGGTTTGTACAGTTGATTATGGTTAGATTGTAATGAAAGCTCTTACAGTGATGATAACACTTTTTTAAAGAATATTATGTAATGAGCAGCTCTGAAAATCAGTAGATTAGAGATAATGCTAGATAATACACTTAAATATATATATAATGTTACCACAAGTGAGGTAGATAATTTGTAATTTATGATTAAGATGCAGTTGTGTCTGTGACACTGATATACTTAAGTACTGTTGTTTCTTAACACAAAACAGTATCAGTTTGTTATGAATGCTTACTAGTTAATGGATATGGTGGCTTAAGCCACTGCAAACAATTTGTTTACTTAGATATATAGCTATGATAAATATTGGCTGATAGCTAGGTTAGGCCAGAATATGTAAGAATTATTCCAATGCAAAATCAAGAAGTTTCTTATGTATTTGGCATTGAAATATTCGGTAAACGAATGATCATTAATATCTAGGTACAAAGGACCATTATTATCTAGGTTCGAAGGACCATTATTGTGGGAAAAACCTGCTGGGATCGATATAAGAGGAGACTACCAGGGACTTGTACTGAACTAAATTAAAAATTACTGTCTGCAAATTAATTCAATTAAAATCTCTAGCTAGGGTTGTAAATCCTAATTCCTCTTTTCCTAATGACAGACTGTGGGCTGTAAGGGACAGGTGGGGTGAATGACTATGTTGATAGAAGTTCCAATCCACCTGTAGACAGGGATCTCACATCAGCTTGTATTTTATACAAGGATAAGATTTGATAAATTCAGTTATCTGACTGAACACTGGCTCTGTTTAAATCAGAGATTTAAACATACATAGTCTAACCTAGTACCATAACTTAACAGCCAATATGTTCTTATACTATAAACAACAAATTAATTGTAAAAGTATAAATAAATGACCTTAAATGGAGTCTTAATACTATTAACTTAGTACTAGAAATTATATTCAATTAAATGAACTTATATGATAACTTATAAATAACTAAGCAAGCAATTGATAACTTAATTTATATATTCAAATATATATGCAGACATATTCACTTTATACAGTTAGCTTGACTGAATCTCTTCCAAGACTGTGGACACTTGTGAGGTTTTTACTTATTGAGGCTGAATTCTTTTCTGACAGAATGGACACTCATGAGGTTCAGTGCTTGGATAAGATTCACAGCTACACTACAATTTTAATAAACGTACCGATATGTGAGGCTTAGCCTCGCTTTTTAACCAACAGACAGATTTATAGGATATTAAAGCTACACAAGCATACAATTGGCCAATCATATACCAAATAACCTTCAATATACTTCTCTGCCAGTCGGGGTGCCTGTCTGACAAGTTTGCCAGACTGATTAACTCTCTTGTTGAGTTTAGGCACGATATTTTGCTACAGCGTTGCTGTATGATGATCTGGTAGCGTTGCTACGTGATTATCCTGCAGTTGCAGAAGAATGATTCGAGATAAAAGTTTATGAATGAAGGTGGAGGAAACCGTGTCACTGATCTCCACTATACACTCTATTTTATGTGAATGTTCACGGATTTTCCTTGTAGATATTGTCCAGGTACTCCCCCAGTTCTAGAGAGTATTCACTGGCGATAAAAATGTTAGATAAGGTGTCCTTGAGCTGGTAATGTTCGCTAAGGATCAGTCACTTGTTCACTCATTTGTAAACAAACGCGGAGTCCCGCGAGGCATCGTCGTGGGCGCTTCTCGCCCCCCATCGCCCTGCCATGCTCTCTGAGCACGGTAGCCTTCAATGAATATTGATTGATTATTTTTACAGTCTAGACTTATTATTGAAATAAGATGTGATTATAATATAATTAGATATAAGATTTAAAGATTATAAGTAGTATTTGAAAGTACCACTGATTCTTATTAAGGATTCGATTTTTAATCCTACCGGATGTTGAATCAATGTTCCAATAGTTTTTTAATTAAGAAGTCCTTCTAGAAGCTTCTGGATCCTTGAGAAATCATGTACAAAGTCACGTAGGCATCAAAAGGGCCCCTGTTGAGTACGTGTTCATGGTGCCATTGTCATCTAGGATCAAGCTATATAATGATTTTTAATGATTCTAAGATGATGTTGATACGATTTAGATATGATTTTGATATGATTTAGATATGATATAGAAATTATACATTTCTTAGATGATTATTAGATATGGTGGGTAAAAATTTCCCACACTTGTAGCCTCCTACTATCCTCCTCTGTCATCAGCAAACATTGAGAGAAACGAGTCTATACCCTCCGGGAGATCATTTACATATATCAGAAACAGTATAGGTCCAAGGACTGACCCCTGCGAGACTCCACTTGTGAGGTCTCGTCAATCTGAGACCTCACCTCTCACAGTGACTCGTTGTCTTCTGTTGCTTAGGCACTCCCTTATCCAATGGAGTATTTTCCCTTTCACTCCAGCCTGCATCTCCAGCTCTATCACTAGCCTCTTGTGTGGTACTGTATCAAAGGCTTTCTGGCAATCCAAAAATATGCAGTCTGCCCATCCCTCTCTTTGTTGCCTGGTCGTAGAATTCAATTAACCGTGTGAGGCAGGACTTACCATCCCTGAACCCACGTTCATGCTGTGTTACAAAGTTCCTTCGCTCCAGATGTTCCACTAGCTTTCTTCACACAATCTTCTCCATCAGCTTGCATGGTATGCAGGTTAGGGACACTGGCCTGTCGTTCAGGACCTCCTGTCTATCCCCTTTCCTATATATCGGGACCACATTAGCTACTTTCCAAATTTCTGACAGTTCCCTGTTGCCAGTGATTTGTTATACACTATGGAGAGAGTAAGCACAGTGCTTCTGCTCCTTCCTTTAGTATCCAAGGGGAAATTCCATCTGGGCCTATAGTCTTTGTCACATCCAACTCTAGTAACAACTTCCTTACTTCCTCACTGGTAATCTTAAATTCTTCCAGTGGTTCCTGGTTAACAATTCCCTCTCTTATCTCTGGAATTTCTCCTTGCTCTAAGTGAAGACCTCCTGGAATTTCTAATTCAGTTCCTCACACACCTCCTTATCGTTTGTAGTGAATCCTTGTGCCCCTATCCTTAATTTCATTACCTGTTCCTTTACTGCTGTTTATCTCCTGATGTGGCTGTGCAGCAATTTAGGTTAAGACTTTACCTTGCTCGCGATGTCATTTTCGTATTGTCTTTCTGCCTCTCTCTTCTCATCCTGACATATTCATTCCTGACCCCCTGGTATCTTTCTCTGCTCTCAAGTGTCCTGCTATTCCTATAGTTTCTCCATGCCCTTTTACTTTGCTGCTTAGCTAGCCTACATCTCTGATTAAACCATGGGTTTCTCGTCTTCATTTCGTTGTCTTCCTTTTGGACTGGGACATACTTGTTTGCTGCCTCCTTGCATTTCTGCGTGACTTAGTCCATCATGTCTTGGGCCATCTTTCCCCTGAGCTCTGTATCCCATGTTATATCTGTTAGGAGTCTTCTTATCTCCTCATAGTTACCCTTTCGGAATGCCAGCCATTTGTTTTCAGAACCCCTCCTCGAGTACTCGCCTAGTTGTGCTTGCAGGGGTTGAGCTCTGGCTCTTTGGCCCCGCCTCTCAACCGTCAATCAACAGGTGTACAGGTTCCTGAGCCTATTGGGCTCCATCATATCTACACTTGAAACTGTGTATGGAGTCAGCCTCCGCCACATCACTTCCTAATGCATTCCATTTGTCAACCACTCTGACACTAAAAAAGTTCTTTCTAATATCTCTGTGGCTCATTTGGGCAATCAGTTTCCACCTGTGTCCCCTAGTGCGTGTGCCCCTTGTGTTAAATAGCCTGTCTTTATCAATCCTGTCGATTCCCTTGAGAATCTTGAATGTGGTGATCATGTCCCCCCTAACTCTTCTGTCTTCCAACGAAGTGAGGTTCAATTCCCGTAGTCTCTCCTCGTAGCTCATACCTCTCAGCTCGGGTACTAGTCTGGTGGCAAACCTTTGAACCTTTTCCAGTTTAGTCTTATGCTTGACTAGATATGGACTCCATGCTGGAGCCGCATACTCCAGGATTGGTCTGACATATGTGGTATATAATGTTCTGAAAGATTCCTTACACAAGTTTCTAAAGGTCGTTCTTATGTTAGCCAACCTGGCATATGCTGCTGATGTTATCCTCTTGATATGAGCTTCAGGGGACAGGTCTGGCGTGATATCAACCCCCAGGTCTTTCTCTCTCTCTGACTCTTGAAGTATTTCATCTCCCAAGTGATACCTTGTATCTGGTCTCCTGCTTCCTACCCCTATCTTCATTACATTACATTTGCTTGGGTTAAACTCTAACATCCATTTGTTCGACCATTCCTGCAGCTTTTCCAGGTCTTCTTGAAGCCTCAAGCTGTCCTCCTCTGTCTTAATCCTTCTCATAATTTTGGCGTCGTCAGCAAACATTGAGAGGAATGAGTCTATACCCTCTGGGAGATCATTTACGTATATCAGAAACAGGATAGGTCCAAGCACAGAGCCCTGTGGGACTCCACTGGTGACTTCACGCCATTCTGAGGTCTCACCCCTCACTATAACTCTCTGCTGCCTATTGCTTAGGTACTCCCTTATCCACTGGAGCGCCCTACCAGTTACTCCTGCCTGTTTCTCCAGCTTATGCATCAACCTTTTATGGGGTACTGTGTCAAAGGCTTTCCGACAGTCCAAAAAAATGCAGTCCGCCCATCCTTCTCTTTCTTGCTTAATCTTTGTCACCTGATCATAGAATTCTATCAAACCTGTAAGGCAAGATTTACCCTCCCTGAACCCATGTTGATGGGTTGTCACGAAGTTTCTTCTCTCCAGATGTGTTACTAGGTTTTTTCTCACAATCTTCTCCATCACCTTGCATGGTATACAAGTTAAGGACACTGGCCTGTAGTTCAGTGCCTCTTGTCTGTCACCCTTTTTAAATATTGGTACTACATTAGCAGTCTTCCATACTTCTGGTAGGTCTCCCGTTTCCAGTGACCTACTATACACTATGGAGAGTGGCAAGCAAAGTGCTCCTGCACACTCTTTCAATATCCATGGTGAGATTCCATCCTGCCCAACAGCTTTTCTCACATCCAGCTCCAATAGGTGCTTATTGACCTCATTTCTTGTAATTTCGAACCTTTCCAAGGTCACCTGGTTTGCTGCCACCTCTCCTAGCGCCGTGACTTCTCCCTGTTCTATTGTAAAGACCTCCTGGAACCTTTTGTTGAGTTCTTCACACACCTCTTTGTCATTCTCTGTGTACCTGTCCTCGCCCACCCTAAGTTTCATCACCTGTTCCTTCACTGTTGTCTTCCCACACAGTGTGTACTCACCTATATGTACTCACCTATATGTGCTTGCAGGATCGAGCATTGACTCTTGGATCCCGCCTTTCTAGCTATCGGTTGTTTACAGCAATGACTCCTGTCCCATTTCCCTATCATACCTAGTTTTAAAAGTATGAATAGTATTTGCTTCCACAACCTGTTCCCCAAGTGCATTCCATTTTTCTACTACTCTCACGCTAAAAGAAAACTTCCTAACATCTCTGTGACTCATCTGAGTTTCCAGTTTCCACCCATGTCCCCTCGTTCTGTTATTATTACGTGTGAACATTTGATCTATTTCCACTTTGTCAATTCCCCTGAGTATTTTATATGTCCCTATCATATCTCCTCTCTCCCTTCTTTTCTCTAGTGTCGTAAGGTTCAGTTCCTTCAGCCGCTCTTCATATCCCATCCCTCGTATGGGGATGTGTGTGTGTGTGTGTGTGTGTGTGTGTGTGTGTGTGTGTGTGTGTGTGTGTGTGTGTGTGTGTGTGTGTGTGTGTGTGCGCGCGCGCGCGCGCGATTAGTGTGAGCATGTGTGATGAGAGCGAGAGTAGGTGAGTAGATGAGCGTTGATGACCTTTGACCCTCATCCCTAGGCCTAACTATACATTCCATTCAAATTCCTGACAATCTCGTCACCCTTCATTCTTTTCCCGGGTGTTGCATGTTACGTTTTCAAATCAAAGTGTTACTCTTCCCATAAGTTAACCTCGGTAGTGCATCGTAGTTCAATAAATTAGCAAGTTGTACAACAGATGCTTACTCTTATTATTAGCCATATTTTACTAAGTCATCTTACTGCGAAATAACTAAGTTATATTTTCGTTTACTCTAACAAAATCACTAAAAGGAGGAGCAGTTCACACTGCTCCTCCTGCTTCTAATGCTACTGGTGTCTACTCTATTTCCTGTTCATCTTGTCCTCTCCAATACTTTGGCGAAACTGGCCGTACACTGAATGACAGACTTAAAGAACACAAGAGAAGTGTTATGTCTGCAGACACTAACAATGCTCTCTTCTGCCATGTGAGGGATTCTAATAATCCCATTGATTGGTCTTCCTCCAAAATAATCTTTCCTGCCTCTACTCTACACAGACGCCATCTTGTAGAATCGGCTCTTATTAACAATGTACCCAACATGAACTTGAGTCCTGGCTTTGTTGCTGTGGACTCGTCCCTTTCACAGTATATACTCAAATGCTCTAATCTTTCTAACAAACGTGACTTAACATAAGCTTTCCCCCTTCCATTTCTTTCTTTCTCTTTCCCTTTCTTTCTCTCTTCTCCCTTTTTCTGTTCATTGTCTTCTCCTACGCTCCCTTGCTATCCTCTTCTTATTCCTATTACTATCTCCTTCGGTGGTTATAATAGGAGCTGCCTCGTATGGGCCAATAGGCCTGCTGCAGTTCTCATTACTACTATCCCCTACACCTGACTTTCCTCCTCAGCTCTCTCTTGCCTATTTAATGCTTGTCCCTACCTCCCCATCACAATCGACTTGAGAATGGTCCAGGACGGACCGAAACGTCGTCGTCCCTTCAATTTCTAGTGTGTGGTCTGGTCAACAATGGTGACAAGTCATGGACGAGGCCTCTGGTACAATAATGGTGACAAGTCATGGAAGAGGCCTCTGGTACAATAATGGTGACAAGTCATGGACGAGGCCTCTGGTACAATAATGGTGACAAGTCACGGACGAGGCCTCTGGTACAATAATGGTGACAAGTCATGGACGAGGCCTCTGGTACAATAATGGTGACAAGTCATGGACGAGGCCTCTGGTACAATAATGGTGACGAGGCCTCTTGTACAATAATGGTGACGTGGCCTCTGGTACAATAATGGTGACGAGGCCTCTGGTACAATAATGGTGACAAGTCATGGACGAGGCCTCTGGTACAATAATGGTGACGAGGCCTCTGGTACAATAATGGTGACGAGGCCTCTGGTACAATAATGGTGACGAGGCCTCTGGTACAATAATGGTGACGTGGCCTCTGGTACAATAATGGTGACGAGGCCTCTGGTACAATAATGGTGACAAGTCATGGACGAGGCCTCTGGTACAATAATGGTGACGTGGCCTCTGGTACAATAATGGTGACGAGGCCTCTGGTACAATAATAGTGACGAGGCCTCTAGTACAATAATAGTGACGAAGTCTCTGGTACAATAATAGTGACAAGTCATGGACGAGGCCTCTGGTACAATAATGGTGACGTGGCCTCTGGTACAATAATGGTGACGAAGCCTCTGGTACAATAATAGTGACGAGGCCTCTAGTACAATAATAGTGACGAGGCCTCTGGTACAATAATAGTGACGAGGCCTCTGGTACAATAATAGTGACAAGTCATGGACGAGGCCTCTGGTACAATAATGGTGACGAGGCCTCTGGTACAATAATGGTGACGAGGCCTCTGGTACAATAATGGTGACGAGGCCTCTGGTACAATAATGGTGACGAGGCCTCTGGTACAATAATGGTGACGAGGCCTCTGGTACAATAATGGTGACAAGTCATGGACGAGGCCTCTGGTACAATAATGGTGACGAGGCCTCTGGTACAATAATGGTGACGATGCCTCTAGTACAATAATGGTGACGAAGACTCTGGTACAATAATGGTGACTAAGTCTCTGGTACAATAATAGTGACGAAGCCTCTAGTACAATAATAGTGACGAAGTCTCTGGTACAATAATACATCTCATGTTTCCAAAGAGAAATATTTAAGGTTGTACAAGAGTGGGAGAGATAGGAGAGATGAGAGTGAAAGTGACCTAACTGCAGCTGTATGCGAGACCTGTATGCGTCCTGCCCCTAATGTTAAACACCTGCACACTCTAACACCTGTAATGGTTATGAAAGCTAAACATTGAGAGTTATGATAATCCCTTTAACATGTGCTGTGACAACCATTAACATGGAATGTTGGAACTGTTTGTCTGTCTGTGTGTCTTACAGTCTTTTGTCTTCCAGGTACAGCACCACCTGTAATAAACACTCCAGGTACAGCACCACCTGTAATAAGCACTTCCAGGTACAGCACCACCTGTAATAAACACTTCCAGGTACAGCACCACCTGTAATAAACACTTCCAGGTACAGCACCACCTGTAATAAACACTTCAGGTACAGCACCACCTGTAATAAACACTCCAGGTACAGCACCACCTGTAATAAGCACTTCCAGGTACAGCACCACCTGTAATAAACACTTCCAGGTACAGCACCATCTGTAATAAACACTTCCAGGTACAGCACCACCTGTAATAAACACTCCAGGTACAGCACCACCTGTAATAAACACTTCAGGTACAGCACCACCTGTAATAAACACTCCAAGTACAGCACCACCTGTAATAAACACTCCAGGTACAGCACCACCTGTAATAAACACTCCAGGTACAGCACCACCTGTAATAAACACTCCAGGTACAGCACCACCTGTAATAAACACTTCCAGGTACAGCACCACCTGTAATAAACACTTCCAGGTACAGCACCACCTGTAATAAACACTTCAGGTACAGCACCACCTGTAATAAACACTCCAGGTACAGCACCACCTGTAATAAACACTCCAGGTACAGCACCACCTGTAATAAACACTCCAGGTACAGCACCACCTGTAATAAACACTTCCAGGTACAGCACCACCTGTAATAAACACTCCAGGTACAGCACCACCTGTAATAAACACTTCCAGGTACAGCACCACCTGTAATAAACACTTCCAGGTACAGCACCACCTGTAATAAACACTTCAGGTACAGCACCACCTGTAATAAACACTTCAGGTACAGCACCACCTGTAATAAACACTCCAGGTACAGCACCACCTGTAATAAACACTCCAGGTACAACACCACCTGTAATAAACACTCCAGGTACAGCACCACCTGTAATAAACACTTCAGGTACAGCACCACCTGTAATAAACACTCCAGGTACAGCACCACCTGTAATAAACACTTCAGGTACAGCACCACCTGTAATAAACACTTCCAGGTACAGCACCACCTGTAATAAGCCCTTCCAGGTACAGGACCACCTGTAATAAGCCCTTTCAGGTACAGCACCACCTGTAATAAACACTTCAGGTACAGAACCATCTGTAATAAACACTCCAGGTACAGCACCACCTGCAATAAGCCCTTCCAGGTACAGCACCACCTGTAATAAGCTCTTCCAGGTACAGCACCACCTGTAATAAGCCCTTCCAGGTACAGCACCACCTGTAATAAACACTCCAGGTACAGCACCACCTGTAATAAACACTCCAGGTACAGCACCACCTGTAATAAACACTTCCAAGTACAGCACCACCTGTAATAAACACTCCAGGTACAGCACCACCTGTAATAAACACTTCCTGGTACAGCACCACCTGTAATAAACACTCCAGGTATAGCACCACCTGTAATAAACACTTTCAGGTACAGCACCACCTGTAATAAACACTTCAGGTACAGCACAATCTGTAATAAACACTCCAGGTACAGCACCACCTGTAATAAACACTTTCAGGTACAGCACCACCTGTAATAAACACTTCAGGTACAGCACCATCTGTAATAAACACTCCAGGTACAGCACCACCTGTAATAAACACTTTCAGGTACAGCACCACCTGTAATAAACACTCCAGGTACAGCACCACCTGTAATAAACACTCCAGGTACAGCACCACCTGTAATAAACACTTTCAGGTACAGCACCACCTGTAATAAACACTTCAGGTACAGCACCACCTGTAATAAACACTTCAGGTACAGCACCACCTGTAATAAACACTTCAGGTACAGCACCACCTGTAATAAACACTTCAGGTACAGCACCACCTGTAATAAACACTCCAGGTACAGCACCACCTGTAATAAACACTTCAGGTACAGCACCACCTGTAATAAACACTTCAGGTACAGCACCACCTGTAATAAACACTCCAGGTACAGCACCACCTGTAATAAACACTCCAGGTACAGCACCACCTGTAATAAACACTTTCAGGTACAGCACCACCTGTAATAAACACTTCAGGTACAGCACCACCTGTAATAAACACTTCAGGTACAGCACAATCTGTAATAAACACTCCAGGTACAGCACCACCTGTAATAAACACTTCCAGGTACAGCACCACCTGTAATAAACACTCCAGGTACAGCACCACCTGTAATAAACACTCCAGGTACAGCACCACCTGTAATAAACACTTCAGGTACAGCACCACCTGTAATAAACACTCCAGGTACAGCACCACCTGTAATAAACACTGTACTTGTTACCATACCTAAGAACTGTCAAGCTTCTGTGTCCTCCACTGACAACTACAGAACTATTGCCCTAAACGGACTATGAACGCACTTTAGCGCGCCCGGCAAACAACAACAAAAATAGTGCAAAGTGCTCCTGGTGTTTTGGGTGATCGAGCGGCAACCCGGAAAAGTGTAAACTCTTTTCACTGTCCTGACCTTAATTTTCTACGTACGTATTTCATTTTTGTACCAATGTGTTCGCAATAGAATGTTCTAGAAGAACATATGTATAAAATATCACACAAGGATGCGTTAGACCGGCACCAAATAAAGAAACTTCGTCGCTTACACTCACCATGTCAACAATACAATAGTTCTACCACGAAGAATCAAGACAATTCCGTTCTCCCAAATAGGCTATGTGGTTGTTAAAGAAAACGGAAATTTCATGGCAAACATCTTCATACTATCCACAAGTCGATCGGATAAGAATTGAATTTTATAGAAATATTTGTTCATCAGACATAAAAATATGTCGCTCGCTCAGATTCAAGAGAAAAATAGTTGTCTCAATTTTGTGCCCGCAGGGGAGTAAAGTGATAACACTTTACTCCCCCACTAAACACTAATAACACTAAATTAAACAAAGAATTTGATTACTTACTGACGTTCCAGCTGACCAACTGGACGCCTCTGACCTTCAGTTTGCATACAGAAATGGTTGCTCAGTCTCGCATCCTCCTAATAGCACGTCGCATTTTGACGTATACTTTACCTAAAGCCAAAAATTGTCGCATTAGAAAATGGTATCAGCTCACGCAATTGATATCATATGCCTTTTTCTTTTCGTGGGTCGTCTGGTAGGTTAGGATAAGGCACTTCAGTACGACAGTTCTTGACGTTGGGAACGCTCGCAAGAACAGGTTGACTCAACAACGCTCAGTAGTTTCATGGTGGCGGAAACGATTCAGTTCTACAACTCGTAAGGTAGTTCTGTTCTCTCTTTATTTCCTGATGCTTCCAAAGCTTTTGAAAAAGTTGCATGCATCAAATTTTTAGAGAATTGCTTAACAGAGAAGTATGCCCTGTCATTACTAGATTATTTATATATTTCTTATGAGGTATGTATATTAGCTGTGAATTGGAGTATTGTCCTCTATGAATATTTCTTCCTAAAAATGGAGTCAAACAAGGTGCAGTGTTTAGTCCTATATCATTTGTTGTCTATCTTGATCCAAAGAGCCATAAGCTGGCTGTCACACAGGCAGTATTACGGCCAATGTTTCTGTTATGCTGATGATCTAGTTCTACTCCCACCCACCAAAGATGCTATGGACGCCTTGATAGGAATATGTGAAAGATATAGTGCAGAATACAACCTAACGTTGAATCCTGCCAAGTGTGCCCTAGCTTGTTTTAACTCACTGGATTCAATTTATATTGATGCCAAATTATATTTACTAAGCAGAGATTTCTGTAAAGTATACTGACAAATATCTGTGGCATATTATATCCTCAAAGGGGCAACTTTTCAAATTTTGTTATGCTATTACAGACCTAAAGTTAGAACAAATGTCATTTGGAGTAAATTCGGTCATCTTAATATCTTTCAAACGTAAGGTTATTTAGCACTCAATATTTAAGCCTGTATAGATGTGAACTATAGGACCAACAAAAGGCTGATCTTGGTATGCTTAATTGTGAATGGAGGAAATGTTCAAGGCGAATCTTGGGTGTCCATCCTCGCACTCATTGTTATCTCATATCAGGCATGATGTGCACACCCACACGTAAAGAAATTACGTTAACGAAACCACACATCAGAAGATGGAGAAACGACGACGTTTCGGTCCGTCCTGGACCATTATCAAGTCATGTGTTTGATACACACGACTTGATAATGGTCCAAGACGAACCCAAATGTCGTCGTTTTCCCATCTTCTGATGTGTGGTTTGGTCATCATATCTTCAGCACCGTTACTGTGATTCATCGTCTGCAAATGGAGAAGTTGTTTACAAAGAATTATATATTTTTGTGTGAAGGGAATCACTAATCCAGCAAACTCAATCAATTCTTTTTTCAGGCACTCACTTGTCACTGGCCACTCCAACTTTTACAGAAATATAAACTTCATTGCCAGGAAACACAACTTAAGAATAAGTGATGTATATAATGGTGCAGCAGATATACATTATAGAATAAAGCAACTGACTGGTCAGCAGAGAAAGCAGGAAGACCCCAGCTGGATAACAGAGATTTTGAAGGAACTTCCGTCGTAAAGAGACGGCCAACTGACAGGCATCTTGAGTGCTATGGAAGTCAGATCAATGTTACAGTGTTGGGAGAGATTTTGCTCTGGGTTAGCCCTAGAATCTTATTGTATTCTCATCGTCTACTTTTGTAATATAAAATGTGGCAATATTTCTCTCTGCTCTAATGGTAAACTACGCTTTATTTTCCCAACATATATCACCTCTCAAACTGTAAGCTAAATGTTACTCACTATTAGCCAAGATGTAAGGTCTGATTTAGACTAATGTACTCCTGTTTAGTTCATTCATTATTAAAACCATTTGTGGAAGTCGTTACGGAAATAGTTTCTTGTTCTGAATTTGACAATTGTAATATTTTAAAATCATAGATAAATGTAGCTAAATCTAAGCGGGACCAAAGAGCCAGAGCTCAACCCCAACAAGCACAACTATGTGAGTACATCATAAGCACATTAATTTTACATATTTTTTATCTTGTTTATCCCACCGTTATATAATGTTTATTTCTTCATTTGTCAATTACAGTATTGTTTTTTACTCTTACTTTTATTCTATTGACATAGATTTGAATTTTTAATATTGCTTTTTTATAAATCTAAATTTTTACTGTTACTGTACTTGTAAAAATTATAGAAAGTAGATTTAAAGCAGATTTAGTACTTTACTGTTCTGTAATAGATTACTTGATTGTATCTTGACTCCAGTGTATCTACATGCAAGCTGATATTGACCCTGAACTAAATCTGCTGTCACAAATCTACAATAACCATCATATTGATCATCACTGCTGCAGGTACTACACAGGGATTCTTGCAAAAAACAAACTCCAAAATAACACAAACCTATTAGTATTCAACCCAAATGTCAGATCACTAGATAAACATTTTGATGACATAAATGCACTACTCTCAGCATTAGGTACTAAACTACCATTCATTATTTTATCAGAAACATGGCTAAGTAAGTTGACCATATCACACACTAGAAGGTGAAGGGACGACGACGTTTCGAATCGACTTGAGAATGGTCCAGGACGGACCGAAACGTCGTCGTTTTTTCACCTTCTAGTGTGTGGTCTGGTCAACATACTTTAGCCCCGTTATTGTGACTCATCGCCTGCACATGGCTAAGTAAGGACCATACCCAACTTTACAACTTACCCAGTTATAAAGCCATTCACAATTGTTGACCAAATAAAAAAGGAGGTGGCACAGCTATCTATTACTATAACACCTTCATTTTCACTAGTGTTATTAGTGATAGAGATGACTATTGTGATTCTACCTTTGCTCAATTCTCGATTAAATCCCTCAAATCCTCCTTAACAATTGGAGCTATCAATAGGTTTCCCAATACTAATACAACTGCATTCTCAGATCACCTAAGAAATCTAATCATAAACAACAAGCTCAACAAAAATCACGTTATTCTAGTAAGTGACTTCAATATTGACGCGTGTCAACGATATAGACCTCATGTTGACAATTTCCTAAACAGCATGAACTCCTGATTGCTAACCCCCACAATCACCAGGCCCACCCGAATCACTCAAACATCCGCAACAACCTTGGATCACTTATGGAATAACATAACCCCCCTTGCATCTGTTATTATCACTGACAGAACAACTGACCACTATCCAACCATCTTCTTAGTAATCATGGACATAACACCATTGGATACCAAGAAACTTACCTTCAGGTTACACAGCAAAGCAGCAATAGTCAATCTCACAAATGCACTTCACAATGTAAACTTGGAATCTGAATTCAATAATACACAGGATATAAATTCATTTGTCAACACCTTCTTTTCCAAAACTGTATAGCCTCTACAACAGTCATTGTCCTCTCCTCACCAAGCAAATAACTGCCAAAAGATTAAACAACCCCTTGCTCACGAGTGGCATACTCAAAGCAATCATCATGAAACATGAATATGAAAAAAACATAGTATTGGCCTAGTTATAAAATACATAGTTAATAAAATTAATTAATTAAGAGATACTCATTAATGCTTACCAGTATAACAGGAAGAACGAAACATTCCTATTATGGGCGTAGATTCAAAGAAGCAAAAGGAAACAGGAAAAGCATATTAAGTCAATCAAGGATCTAAACAACAATCACATAACACGCAGATAAAACTCTCCAAGGATGGTTACACACCTGCAACAGACTTAGAAATGACAACTGAATTTAATAGCTTCTTTCCATCTGTTGGTGCTCACCTCGCCAAAAAAAATCCCTCAGACACATGTTACTACATATCTTACCGTTAGCTATCCTAACTCTCTTTTCCTTTTACCAGTCAGCTCGGCAGATGTTATGTCTATCATTTACTCACTAAAATCAAAGCTGGGAACACTAGTGAAATACCATCTATGGTTTACACGAGTGCCGTTCATGCACTTGCCCCACCCATAGCTCTGATATTCAACAAATCTCTTGAATGTCACTCTACCTGATATCCCTAAAAAAGCACGAGTAACTCTATATCTGTAATTATATTTGCTTGGTATAATCTACAAGAGGAATTATATCTACTTGATATAATCTACACAGCCCTTGACAAAAATGAGTTCCCAGTTGGGTTCTTCATTGATCTGAGAAAGGCCTTTGGTACTGTTAACTATAACTACCTCTTACTTAAACTTCTCTATTATGGAATCCGAGGTCTTGCCCTGAACTATATTCTCCGATCTTGGAGACAGACACCAATATGTTGCCATCAATTATATAACCTCCCCCACTCAATCATTATCTGTAGGAGTGCCACAGGGCAGCATTCTAGGACCTCTCCTACTTCTTATATACACCAATGATTTGCCTAATGTCTCTAACATTCTTAAACCTATGCTATTTGTTGACGATACTATCTTTTTCTACTCAGACCCCAACCCAAACACACTAGATAATGTTGTAAATAACGAATGAAAAAAGTCCACTCATGGATGTTAACTAACTCGCACTAAACTTGAAAAATACTTACTACATTTTATTTGGAAGCAAATCATTAAAACTAATTCAACTTCAGGTAGACAAAGTTAACATCAGCAATAAAAATTATGGAAAGTTCCTTGGCCTATAGATAGATAAGAGACTCAACTTCAGCACCCACATACAACACATAGTCAAAAAAGGCTCAAAAACTTTACTCTCTAAAATAAAATATTATGTTTCCCACTCTGTTCTCCTTTAATTATACTACTCGATAATCTATCCCTATCTTACATACGGTATCTGTGCATGGGGTTAAACTACTGCAAATTATCTCAAGCCCATCATCACCCAGCAAAAAATACTGCTATCAGAACAATATCTAACTCTATTTTCAGACAACACACAGCCCCTCTTTTTAAATCCCTAAACATGCTGAACATTAATTCAATCCACACATTCTCTTGTCCTATTTACATGTACAAAACCTTGTTCTTAAATGCAAACCCTGTTCTGAAACTCTTCCTGGACAGGTGTAATAGAACCCATAATCACCATACCAGAAATAAATATCTCATTGATATACGCAGAGTATTAATGCTTACTATTAATACAAATAACAGAACATAACTAAACCTGTGTAAACACTCTATGCAAATAAAGAGACCTAGTGTTATGAACCCGACTACATCGTCGGTGTATGGAGTAGCGACGTCAGCTCCATCTGTGAGTCAGCTCTCTAACCCCACAGTATCTGCTCTCATATGGACGACGCCTTCTAGTGGAGACAGTCTGATTCCTGCAAATGGCTCAAGATTCCTGCCTTTGTTAACAAGTGAGGTAGTAGTGAGTGACCTCTGGTGATGTGGCGATTCAAGACCAGTGCCATCTGTTGGAGCTACAAGCAAAATGTCAATGCCCGAGTGTGTATGTTGCTTCCTGGTTTCTCCAGTACCTTTAACTGATGACGTGTCTGTATCCACAGAGGTGACGTGGGGCAGCAGTGGTACTGAGGATGGCCCTGGGTGGCCAAAACTCTCCCAACTTAGTCCCGCCTGAAGGCTAAGTGAGCCGCGCCGATCAGGAATAGTGTAGTTTCTGCTAGGGGAGTAGTAGCGGAAGAATTCAGCGTATCCTGGGATTGGCTACGGGGAAGAGACGACCGACAGTGAGGTGCCTGTCGAGGAGCATTACTAGCCCGTCGCTAGAGGCTTCTGCAATGTGTGCGATAACCCTGTATTTGTCTGTGTAGAGGCCCCAATCAGCGCTTGGCTGAGGTTCTCTGCCAGCACTTAGCTGGAAAGTGGTTGTGGGCAGAGAGGCCGCTCGTGAGACTGCCGGTAGGCTGGGCCACGGCAAAAGGTAGACTCGCCAGTGTTTCCCAGTACTGTGGCCAGTAAGGTTGGGAATGGTACTGTGTGTTGTGGAAACACGAATATTGACGAAGGCTGCATTGTGTTAGCGTCGTGGAGTGCTCAGTGTGAGACACCTGTATATACATCTATGTGTAGTAATATTTTAATTTAATGTTTTTATTTAAGGTGATGGGAATATATTGATAAAGGAATCAGTTGTGTTAATCCCCCGTTTTTTATTTATTGCATTACCTAGTCTACTTCATGAAAGCCACTACCGACTTGGGGCCGGATACTATCACTTAGGTTCATCCATCAAGAACCCGGTTACGACCCAAAGAGGCCGTAACACCTAGTCTATGGAACTCACTCACCAACGAAATAAAAGCTGTCCAGCCTATGCCTTATTCATAAGTAAAAGCAAAAAGTACTTAGTTTCATCCTCGTAGTTTCCTACCTAGAGCTTTAAACTCGCCCTGTATCTTGTGCTACCCACCTCCACCAATGCTTAAGACATTCACCTTCACCATTGTAATCACTGCTAATAACTTATATCATAGTAGTTAGGTTGAACATAACTTATATCATAGTTGTTAGGTTGAACATAACTTATATCATAGTTATGTTTTTTACAATGTGTATAATAATATTCTTAAAACTTTGCGACGAATACAAACTTAATTATCTTTAAGATTAAAGATCTGCCCGAAACGCTCTCCGCGTTAGTGACTTTACAACAATGTAGAAACATCAATACTATTTACTTTCATAAACCCAATGTACATTTTCTATATATATATATATATATATATATATATATATATATATATATATATATATATATATATATATATATATATATATATATATATATAATGTCGTACCTAGTAGCCAGAACGCACTTTTTGGCCTACTATGCAAGGCCCGATTTGCGTAATAGGCCAAGTTTTCCTGAATTAATATATTTTCTCTAATTTTTTTCTTATTAAATAATAAAGCTACCCATTACATTATGTATGAGATCAATTTTTTTTTATTGCAGCTAAAATTAACGTAGATATATGACCGAACCTAACCAACGCTACCTAACCTAACCTAACCTATCTTTATAGGTTAGGTTTGGTTAGGTAGCCGAAAAAGTTAGGTTAGGTTAGGTTAGGTAGGTTAGGTAGTCGAAAAAACATAATTCATGAAAACTTGGCTTATTAGGCAAATCGGGCCTTGTATAGTAGGCTGAGAAGTGCGTTCTGGCTACTAGGTACGACATATGTGTATATATATATATATATATATATATGTCGTACCTAATAGCCAGAACGCACTTCTCAGCCTACTATTCAAGGCCCGATTTGCCTAATTAGCCAAGTTTTCATGAATTAATGTTTTTTCGTCTACCTAACCTACCTAACCTAACCTAACCTAGCTTTTTTTGGCTACCTAACCTAACCTTACCTATAAATATAGGTTAGGTTAGGTTAGGTAGGGTTGGTTAGGTTCGGTCATATATCTACGTTAATTTTAACTCCAATAAAAAAAAATTGACCTCATACATAGAGAAAAGGGTTGCTTTATCATTTCATAAGAAAAAAATTATAGTAAATATATTAATTCAGGTAAAACTTGGCTTATTAGGCAAATCGGGCCTTGAATAGTAGGCTGAGAAGTGAGTTCTGGCTACTAGGTACGACATATATATATATATATATATATATATATATATATATATATATATATATGTCGTACCTAGTAGCCAGAACTCACTTCTCAGCCTACTATTCAAGGCCCGATTTGCCTAATAAGCCAAGTTTTCCTGAATTAATATATTTACTATAATTTTTTTCTTATGAAATGATAAAGCAACCCTTTTCTCTATGTATGAGGTCAATTTTTTTTATTGGAGTTAAAATTAACGTAGATATATGACCGAACCTAACCAACCCTACCTAACCTAACCTAACCTATATTTATAGGTAAGGTTAGGTTAGGTAGCCAAAAAAAGCTAGGTTAGGTTAGGTTAGGTAGGTTAGGTAGACGAAAAAACATTAATTCATGAAAACTTGGCTTATTAGGCAAATCGGGCCTTGAATAGTAGGCTGAGAAGTGCGTTCTGGTTATTAGGTACGACATATATATATATATATATATATATGTCGTACCTAGTAGCCAGAACTCACTTTTCAGCCTACTATTCAAGGCCCGATTTGCCTAATAAGCCAAGTTTTCCTGAATTAATATATTTACTATAATTTTTTTCTTATGAAATGATAAAGCAACCCTTTTCTCTATGTATGAGGTCAATTTGTTTTTATTGGAGTTAAAATTAACGTAGATATATGACTGAACCTAACCAACCCTACCTAACCTAACCTAACCTATATTTATAGGTAAGGTTAGGTTAGGTAGCCAAAAAAAGCTAGGGTAGGTTAGGTTAGGTAGGTTAGGTAGACGAAAAAACATTAATTCATGAAAACTTGGCTTATTAGGCAAATCGGGCCTTGAATAGTAGGCTGAGAAGTGCGTTCTGGCTATTAGGTACGACATATATATATATATATATATATATATATATATATATATATATATATATATATATATATATAAATTTAAGTTCCTGACACAGACCACACAGGTGTTTACGTGTCTGTACTCACCTAATTAAGCTTGCGGGGGTTGAGCTCTCGCTCTTTGGTCCCGCCTCTCAACCGTCAATCAACTGGTGTACAGATTCCTGAGCCTATTGGGCTCTATCATATCTACATTTGAAACTGAGTATGGAGTCAGCCTCCACCACTTCACTTCCTAATGCATTCCATTTACTAACTACTCTGACACTGAAAAAGTTCTTTTTAACGTCCCTGTGGCTCATTTGGGTACTCAGCTTCCACCTGTGTCCCCTTGTTCGCGTCCCACCAGTGTTGAATAGTTCATCCTTGTTTACCCGGTCGATTCCCCTGAGGATTTTGTAGGTTGTGATCATGTCCCCCCTTACTCTTCTGTCTTCCAGTGTCGTAAGGTGCATTTCCCGCAGCCTTTCCTCATAACTCATGCCTCTTAGTTCTGGGACTAGTCTAGTAGCATACCTTTGGACTTTTTCCAGCTTCGTCTTGTGCTTGGCAAGGTACGGGCTCCATGCTGGGGCCGCATACTCCAGGATTGATCATACATATGTGGTGTACAAGATTCTGAATGATTCCTTACACAGGTTCCTGAACGCCGTTCTGATGTTAGCCAGCCTCGCATATGCCGCAGACGTTATTCTCTTTATGTGGGCTTCAGGAGATAGGTTTGGTGTGATATCAACTCCTAGATCTTTCTCTCTGTCTGTTTCATTAAGTACTTCATCTCCTATTCTGTATCCTGTGCCTGGCCTCCTGTTTCCACTGCCTAGTTTCATTACTTTGCATTTACTCGGGTTGAACTTCAACAGCCATTTGTTGGACCATTCACTCAGTCTATCCAGGTCATCTTGTAGCCTCCTACTATCATCCTCTGTTTCAATCCTCCTCATAATTTTTGCATCGTCGGCAAACATTGAGAGGAACGAATCTATACCCTCTGGGAGATCATTTACATATACCAGAAACAGTATAGGTCCAAGGACTGACCCCTGCGGGACTCCACTTGTGACGTCTCGCCAATCTGAGACCTCACCCCTCACACAGACTCGTTGTCTCCTGTTGCTTAGGTACTCCTCTATCCACCGGAGTACCTTCCCTCTCACTCCAGCCTGCATCTCCAACTTTCGCACTAGCCTCTTGTGTGGCAGTGTATCAAAGGCTTTCTGACAATCCAAAAATATGCAGTCTGCCCACCCTTCTCTTTCTTGCCTTATTTTTGTTGCCTGGTCGTAGAATTCAAGTAACCCTGTGAGGCAGGACCTGCCATCCCTGAACCCATGTTGATGCTGTGTTACAAAGTTCCTTTGCTCCAGATGCTCCACTAGTTTTTTTCGCACAATCTTCTCCATCAGCTTGCATGGTATGCAGGTTAGGGACACTGGCCTGTAGTTCAGTGCCTCCTGTCTATCCCCTTTCTTGTATATCGGGACTACGTTAGCTGCTTTCCAAATATCTGGCAGTTCCCCTGTTGCCAGTGATTTGTTATACACTATGGAGAGTGGTAGGCACAGTTCTCTTGCTCCTTCCTTTAGAACCCAAGGGGAAATTCCATCTGGGCCTATAGCCTTCGTCACGTCCAACTCTAGTAAACCCTTCCTTACTTCCCCACTGGTAATCTCAAACTCTTCCAGTGGTTCCTGGTTAGCTATTCCCTCACTTTACCTCTGGAATTTCTCCTTGCTCTAAGGTGAAGACCTCCTGGAATTTCTTATTCAATTCCTCACACACTTCCTTGTCATTTGTAGTGAATCCTTCCGCCCCTATCCTTAATCTCATAACCTGTTCCTTTACTGTTGTTTTTCTTCTAATGTGGCTATGCAACAATTTAGGCTGAGTCTTTGCCTTGCTTGCGATGTCATTTTCGTATTGTCTTTCTGCCTCTCTTCTCATCCTGACATATTCATTCCTGGCATTCTGGTATCTTTCTCTGCTCTCCAGTGTCCTGTTATTCCTATAGTTTCTCCATGTCCTTTTACTTTGCTGCTTAGCTAGCCTACATCTCTGATTAAACCATGGGTTTCTCATCTTCATTTCTCTGTTTTCCTTTTGGACTGGGACAAACTTGTTTGCTGCGTCCTTGCACTTCTGCGTGATGTAATCCATCATATCTTGGGCCGTCTTTCCCCTGAGCTCTGTTTCCCATGCTATATCTGTTAGGAATTTTCTTATCTCCTCATAGTTTCCCTTTCGGTATGCTAACCTTTTGGTTTCGGTATCCCTCCTCGAGTTCAATAACCCTTCTTCAATCAAGTACTCAAATACCAGTACACTGTGGTCGCTCATTTCTACTGGGTCCTCAAAACCGATTTCTCTTATGTCGGAGTCGTTCAGAGTGAAGACTAGGTCGAGTCTCGCTGGTTCGTCATTGCCTCTCATCCTTGTGAGTTCTCCGACATGCTGGGTTAAAAAGTTGCTTGTCACCACCTCCAATAGTTTGGCTCTCCACGTATCCTCGCCTCCATGCGGTTCCTTGTTCTCCCAGTCATTCTTTCCGTGATTGAAGTCGCCCATGATGAGCAGGTGGGATCTAATCCTACAGGCAGCAGAGGCTGCCCTCTCAATTATAGTGCTTATTATCTGTGCTTACCTGTCTTACCTGTGCTTACCTGTTACCTTAATTATCTGTGCTTACCTGTCTGTGCTTACTTGTCAGTGATTACTTGTCAGTGCTTACCTGTCAGTGCTTACCTGACTGTGCTTACCTGAGAGTACTTACCTGTCAGTGCTTACCTGACAGTGCTTACCTGTCAGTGCTTACCTGAGAGTGCTTACCTGAGAGTGCTTACGTGTCAGTGCTTACCTGACAGTGCTTACCTGACAGTGCTTACCTGAGAGTACTTACCTGTCAGTGCTTACCTGACAGTGCTTACCTGTCAGTGCTTACCTGACAGTGCTTACCTGACAGTGCTTACCTGTCAGTGCTTACCTGACAGTGCTTACCTGTCAGTGCTTACCTGACAGTGCTTACCTGTCAGTGCTTACCTGTCAGTGCTTACCTGAGAGTGCTTACCTGTCAGTGCTTACTTGTCAGTGCTTACCTGTCAGTGCTTACTTGTCAGTGCTTACCTGAGAGTGCTTACCTGTCAGTGCTTACCTGTCAGTGCTTACCTGAGAGTGCTTACCTGTCAGTGCTTACTTGTCAGTGCTTACCTGAGAGTGCTTACCTGTCAGTGCTTACCTGTCAGTGCTTACCTGTCAGTGCTTACCTGAGAGTGCTTACCTGTCAGTGCTTACTTGTCAGTGCTTACCTGAGAGTGCTTACCTGTCAGTGCTTACCTGTCAGTGCTTACCTGTCAGTGCTTACCTGAGAGTGCTTACCTGTCAGTGCTTACTTGTCAGTGCTTACCTGCCTGTGCTTACTTGTCAGTGCTTACCTGACAGTGCTTACCTGTCAGTGCTTACCTGACAGTGCTTACCTGTCAGTGCTTACTTGTCAGTGCTTACCTGAGAGTGCTTACCTGTCAGTGCTTACCTGTCAGTGCTTACCTGAGAGTGCTTACCTGTCAGTGCTTACTTGTCAGTGCTTACCTGCCTGTGCTTACTTGTCAGTGCTTACCTGACAGTGCTTACCTGTCAGTGCTTACCTGACAGTGCTTACCTGTCAGTGCTTGTCAGTGCTTACCTGAGAGTGCTTACCTGTCAGTGCTTACCTGTCAGTGCTTACCTGTCAGTGCTTACCTGTCAGTGCTTACCTGTCAGTGCTTACCTGTCAGTGATTACCTGTCAGTGCTTACCTGTCAGTGCTTTCCTGACAGTGCTTACCTGTCAGTGCTTACCTGTCAGTGCTTACCTACAGTTCCCGTTGGTGTATGTCTCACACAAGGTGACCGTTGATGTCTCACACATGGCCACCGTTGGTGTATGTCTCACACAAGGCCACCGTTGGTGTATGTCTCACACAAGGTGACCGTTGGTGTATGTCTCACACAAGGCCACCGTTGGTGTATGTCTCACACAAGGGGACCGTTGGTGTATGTCTCACACAAGGCCACCGTTGGTGTATGTCTCACACAAGGCCACCGTTGGTGTATGTCTCACACAAGGTGACCGTTAGTGTATGGCTCACACAAGGCCACCGTTGGTGTATGTCTCACACAAGGGGACCGTTGGTGTATGGCTCACACAAGGTGACCGTTGGTGTATGTCTCACACAAGGCCACCG
The DNA here is from genome assembly GCF_040958095.1 of Procambarus clarkii. Taxonomy (NCBI): domain Eukaryota; kingdom Metazoa; phylum Arthropoda; class Malacostraca; order Decapoda; family Cambaridae; genus Procambarus; species Procambarus clarkii. Next base: position 36,229,234 of record NC_091198.1, read on the forward strand.
TTGGTGTATGTCTCACACAAGGTGACCGTTGGTGTATGTCTCACACAAGGCCACCGTTGGTGTATGTCTCACACAAGGTGACTGTTGGTGTATGTCTCACACAAGGTGACCGTTGGTGTATGTCTCACACAAGGGGACCGTTGGTGTATGGCTCACACAAGGTGACCGTTGGTGTATGTCTCACACAAGGCCACCGTTGGTGTATGTCTCACACAAGGTTGTAACACTGTAAAAGTGTTTGGTTTAGGTTAATACATACATAGAGTACATGAGTCACAGACAAGGATCTGAGAGGCGCCAGTTGTCTGCCTGAGATCTCACACCTCAAAGCGTTAATGACCTCAAGTGACCTGAGGTCAGATCATGAGAATTTCACCTTGCTTCCGCTAAGCTGATAATTGTAGTCTGGTAGCCTTCAAACATGCCGACGTTTAAGGAGTGGCTTGGTAGTGCCGGAGGCTATCTACTTGTGGGCGGAGTTAGCTACTAGGTTCCCCAATATAAACTCGGAGAGCTATCCAGCAGAAAGCATTAACAGACAGAACAACAGACGAGAGCAGAGAAGACGTCCCTAGCAGGGAGGCTGTCGGCCGGCAGGGGCGAGACAGTCTGTCCAGCTACAGACCCCCCCCCCTCTCTATTCAACTTAGACTCAGTCCTCGGTGAGTGAACATTAAGGTGACTTGGTCGTGTTTTACAAGTGTTGTGTGATGATCAGGGGCAGTCAAGTTGTAGGGTTCTCGAATTCTTGGAGGATGACTCACTTTGAATATTAATCGTTAACATTTTAATTGGATTGCTTAAGTTATGATACTTATCATGAAAAATATAATTGTTGAATTTATTATTTAAATGGTCTTTCACTGTGTTCCCTAGAGAATTGAGTTGAGGTGAGAAAGCCTCTGTGGTTACTGGTTTCATGGTTTAGAATGAGTACATGATAAAGATGGGAACTACTAATAATGAACTCATGATAACATCTTTGGTGAATTTTGTGATACAGGCAAGTTCCATTCCTTGTCTTGTATGTAATGATCATGAATGGATGGTGGCAGCATTTCGTCTTCTACTATCTACTCTTCTACTTCTACCTATCTACTCTTCAACTTCTACCTATCTACACCTCTCCCTCCACCCCTCTCTAAACTCTCACTTTCAACTAATGACCCTCCTCGCTCCTCCCACCTCTCTACCTCTCACCCCAAACCCTCACTAATTACTTCACTTTTCATTTCTTTCCTTTCGTTTTCTCTTATACGTTTGTGGCAATGATTCTGTATTCTAGAGTTCTCTCTAGAGTTTCGGGTAACTGATCAAGTGACGGCGCCTTGTAGTCTTAGCACCTAGGTAGTCAAATACCTAGGTTACAAGGTGTTGAACGAGAGAGGCTGCCTTAGGAACTCTGGAGGGTGCTCTAGAATAGTTAGCTAACTGGGGACGGGATAACGGACTAGAGAGAGCTGTTTCCCCTGGCCTCGTTAGTTAACTGGGGGGGGTGGAATAATGGACAAGATAGAGCTATTTCCCCCACCCCCCGTTACAATGTTGGCAGCGGTGTTGAACAATGTTGTAGGTAGTTGGTGTTCTTTTAACATTGTTCAGTCCCACGTGTCTCTTTGCCGCTCAGGCGCTATCAGGGAGATCTTGACAGGTGTTTGCTTTCGCGATTTAGCGAGTTTTCAGGTTAGGAGATTGTGATTCTCTGGTGTTGTGGTTTAGCGATTTTGTGAGTTTTGTGTAGTTCAGGGAATGTTCACCAGAACTTGCGTGTGTAGTGATTTATGTTAGTTATAAGATTTGGTGATTTGGGAACTTAGCGGTGTTGGTAGTGCAGGTCAGCTGAGTGTGACAGGTGACCTCGCATGTCCCACGGGGACACCCAGCCACCGCTGGTCTCCAGGTCAGTGGGGAGTGGCAGGTGTAGTTTAAGTGTGGTTCTGCTCAGATTATTGCGATCGACTGTTTTACTCCATTTGAACGCAATAACCCGAGGTGTACTGGTATTGTACAGCATGCTAGAGGGAGGCTTAGTATGTCAGTAGACTTCACGTTGGGGACGCTCGACGTTAGATAGTCTGGTCACAGGGGTGGCAACAGTTTGGAGTTGTTGACCGGCGGAGATGCTAGGGAGACACTCTGGGTCACGTAGGTGGCTGTAGGTTAAGGGTGGGAGTAATGGTTAATTATGTACTTAAGATTAGGAACGGTACAGTTAAGTTTAGGCTAGTGTTTTGTCTATTAGTGTTGATTTTTTTTTTGTGACAAGTTAAAGGTAGTGATGACCTTATTCTCTCTTCTCTAAACTTTCCTCTGTTACTGTTTTATGTTCCACCAAGTCAGTATCATTCAGTGTCAATTGGATTATTTAAATTTAAGTGTAGTCGTTGCCAGGAGGAGAGCGGTATGACTGGACTGTGTAACCCTATACAAACTACAGGGTCACATAACATATCTTGGGAGCACGATATTGTCGCCTTTCTGTTCACCCACAGGTGGGAGCCAGAAGAGAGGAGAGACGCACATACAAAAGAGGGAGACGGCTGCTGTGTACCATACTCACGGGCGTTTATCACCACCACCAAGACCAGCCCACTACCTGGAGGTCATGGCTCCACCACCACCACCACCCCAGGGGACCCCAAGATGCAGCCCTCTCGGTCGGTCAACATTGGTCTACCCAGTGGACCCCAGGACGGACGGACCCCAGTGGACCCCAAGACGGACGGACCCCAGGGGACCCCAAGACGGACGGACCCCCAGTGGACCCCAGGTCGTTCTGCAGACGACCCCAGACGACTCCAGTCTGTCCCACCAACATCGGTCTACCCAGGACGGACAGACCCCAATGGACCCCTGGTCGCTTGTCTAAGACCCATGGGAGGAGGAAGAGAGAAAAAAGAAGAGAGAAGAAAGAAGAAAGAAGAAAGAAGAAAGAAGAAAGAAGAGAGAAGAAAGAAGAGAGAAGAAAGAAGAGAAGATAAGACAAGCTGAGTGAGACATGATACCTAGTGTCCCTTGCTGGTGTCAGCATCATTGCATGGAGCGTAATTGCAAGACAGGATCGTTTGCCTTGACTGGCCGCCCCTCCTACAAGCATGTTGCTCTGTTGAGTGATTCTTCCTGTGTCAGGCGGACTTGATGTGGCTGTCAGAAGTAGCTCTCTGAAGGAGGCGTGCTGGAGCAACAGGGAGGAAGAAGAGTAGGATGGGATTTCTACTGTTGGCAACTATATGAAGGTCTCGAAACTTGTAGTCCCTATAGCTGTGAAGAACCCCAATATACGTCTCTCATGGTGACTGACGTAGGGCCAATTACAGATCAGCTGGGACAACCGAATTCCACGGTCCTGTGCGCAGTTCAAGTAGTAACGGCTTTCGGGTTGACCAAGTGTTGTTGTGCGTTAACGACGGAGAAGCGACGGAGGCAGTTGTGTTGAAGAAATGTGGTACAGGATTATCTACAAGACCAAGCAGTGACGTCGCCCAGCCAGAGACAATGGACGTCTGTCTATATATTTCATTTTTTAGAGTAGGATGATGTATATTTGTTTAGCTAGGATGTATTTTTTTTTTCGTTAATAAAGTTGTTGCACACAGCTAGCTTGCTTTAGCAGTGTTGCAAAAACTTTATTTCGGGGAGAAGGGGAGATGTAACACTGTAAAAGTGTTTGGTTTAGGTTAATACATACATAGAGTACATGAGTCACAGACAAGGATCTGAGAGGCGCCAGTTGTCTGCCTGAGATCTCACACCTCAAAGCGTTAATGACCTCAAGTGACCTGAGGTCAGATCATGAGAATTTCACCTTGCTTCCGCTAAGCTGATAATTGTAGTCTGGTAGCCTTCAAACATGCCGACGTTTAAGGAGTGGCTTGGTAGTGCCGGAGGCTATCTACTTGTGGGCGGAGTTAGCTACTAGGTTCCCCAATATAAACTCAGAGAGCTATCCAGCAGAAAAGCATTAACAGACAGAACAACAGACGAGAGCAGAGAAGACGTCCCTAGCAGGGAGGCTGTCGGCCGGCAGGGGCGAGACAGTCTCTGTCCAGCTACAGACCCCCCCCCCCCCCTCTCTATTCAACTTAGACTCAGTCCTCGGTGAGTGAACATTAAGGTGACTTGGTCGTGTTTTACAAGTGTTGTGTGATGATCAGGGGCAGTCAAGTTGTAGGGTTCTCGAATTCTTGGAGGATGACTCACTTTGAATATTAATCGTTAACATTTTAATTGGATTGCTTAAGTTATGATACTTATCATGAAAAATATAATTGTTGAATTTATTATTTAAATGGTCTTTCACTGTGTTCCCTAGAGAATTGAGTTGAGGTGAGAAAGCCTCTGTGGTTACTGGTTTCATGGTTTAGAATGAGTACATGATAAAGATGGGAACTACTAATAATGAACTCATGATAACATCTTTGGTGAATTTTGTGATACAGGCAAGTTCCATTCCTTGTCTTGTATGTAATGATCATGAATGGATGGTGGCAGCATTTCGTCTTCTACTATCTACTCTTCTACTTCTACCTATCTACTCTTCAACTTCTACCTATCTACACCTCTCCCTCCACCCCTCTCTAAACTCTCACTTTCAACTAATGACCCTCCTCGCTCCTCCCACCTCTCTACCTCTCACCCCAAACCCTCACTAATTACTTCACTTTTCATTTCTTTCCTTTCGTTTTCTCTTATACGTTTGTGGCAATGATTCTGTATTCTAGAGTTCTCTCTAGAGTTTCGGGTAACTGATCAAGTGACGGCGCCTTGTAGTCTTAGCACCTAGGTAGTCAAATACCTAGGTTACAAGGTGTTGACCGAGAGAGGTTGCCTTAGGAACTCTGGAGGGTGCTCTAGAATAGTTAGCTAACTGGGGGGTGGAATAATGGACAAGATAGAGCTATTTCCCCCACCCCCCGTTACAAGGTGACCGTTGGTGTATGGCTCACACAAGGCCACCGTTGGTGTATGTCTCACACAAGGTGACCGTTGGTGTATGTCTCACACAAGGGGACCGTTGGTGTATGTCTCACACAAGGGGACCGTTGGTGTATGTCTCACACAAGGTGACCGTTGGTGTATGTCTCACACAAGGCCACCGTTGGTGTATGTCTCACACAAGGGGACCGTTGGTGTATGTCTCACACAATGTGACAGTTGGTATATGGCTCACACAAGGTGACCGTTGGTGTATGTTTCACACAAGGGGACCGTTGGTGTATGTCTCACACAAGGGGACCGTTGGTGTATGTCTCACACAAGGTGACAGTTGGTGTATGGCTCACACAAGGTGACCGTTGGTGTATGTTTCACACAAGGGGACCGTTGGTGTATGTTTCACACAAGGGGACCGTTGGTGTATGTCTCACACAAGGTGACAGTTGGTGTATGTCTCACACAAGGCCACCGTTGGTGCATGGCTCACACAAGGTGACCGTTGGTGTATGTCTCATACAAGGTGACGGTTGGTGTATGCCTCACACAAGGTGACCGTTGGTGTATGTCTCACACAAGATGACCGTTGGTGTATGTCTCACACAAGATGACCGTTGGTGTATGTCTCACACAAGGGGACCGTTGGTGTATGTCTCACACAAGGCCACCGTTGGTGTATGTCTCACACAAGGTGACCGTTGGTGTATGTCTCACACAAGGGGACCGTTGGTGTATGTCTCACACAAGGTGACCGTTGGTGTCTCACACAAGGCCACCGTTGGTGTATGTCTCACACAAGGCCACCGTTGGTGTATGTCTCACACAAGGTGACCGTTGGTGTATGTCTCACACAAGGCCACCGTTGGTGTATGTCTCACACAAGGTGACCGTTGGTGTATGTCTCACACAAGGTGACCGTTGGTGTATGTCTCACACAAGGTGACCGTTGGTGTATGTCTCACACAAGGTGACCGTTGGTGTATGTTTCACACAAGGGGACCGTTGGTGTATGTCTCACACAAGGCCACCGTTGGTGTATGTCTCACACAAGGTGACCGTTGGTGTATGTCTCACACAAGGGGACCGTTAGTGTATGTCTCACACAAGGTGACCGTTGGTGTATGCCTCACACAAGGCCACCGTTGGTGTATGTCTCACACAAGGCCACCGTTGGTGTATGTCTCACACAAGGTGACCGTTGGTGTATGTCTCACACAAGGGGACCGTTGGTGTATGTCTCACACAATTTGACCGTTGGTGTATGTCTCACACAAGGCCACCGTTGGTGTATGTCTCACACAAGGTGACCGTTGGTGTATGTCTCACACACGGCCAACTTTGGTGTATGTCTCACACAAGGTGTCCGTTGGTGTATGTCTCACACAAGGCCACCGTTGGTGTATGTCTCACACAAGGTGACCGTTGGTGTATGTCTCACACAAGGTGACCGTTGGTGTATGTCTCACACAAGGGGACCGTTGGTGTATGTCTCACACAAGGCCACCGTTGGTGTATGTCTCACACAAGGTGACCGTTGGTGTATGTCTCACACAAGGGGACCGTTGGTGTATGTCTCACACAAGGGGATCGTTGGTGTATGCCTCACACAAGGCCACCGTTGGTGTATGTCTCACACAAGGCCACCGTTGGTGTATGTCTCACACAAGGTGACCGTTGGTGTATGTCTCACACAAGGGGACCGTTGGTGTATGTCTCACACAAGGCCACCGTTGGTGTATGTCTCACACAAGGTGACCGTTGGTGTATGTCTCACACAAGGGGACCGTTGGTGTATGTCTCACACAAGGGGACCGAGATCATGAGACACAAGCCGTCATATACAAACTTGCAACCCTCGCATGTGGTTGGATGTTTGGACCTGGGCCCCACAGCACAATTACACTGGTCACATTTATCATAACTTCCTGCCATCTCTGCTACATAGCTGGCGCTCTGGGAGGATACTCACCCAAAACAATATATCTTACTTCTCTGTTTATATATATATTTTCTTTATTGTTTGTTGATTAATAATATTAGTACACGATAATATTCATGTTGCCCAGCACACTAATCCACTTAGCTATAAATACTGGGAAAGGCCTTGAGCCTGTAGTATAGCCTTCTATTCCTCCTTTAACTCTTTGAATGCCCCTGAATAGGGCCTAACAGCTGGGTGGACAGCGCTTCGGAATCGTAGTCTTAAGGTTCGGGGTTCGATCCCCGGTGGAAACAAATGGGCAGAGTTTCTTACACCCTGATGCCCCTGTTACCTAGCAGTAAATAGGTGTCTGGGAGTCAGACAGCTGCTGTGGGTTGCTTCCTAAGGGAGTATAACATAAAAGAGGCTTGGTCGAGGACCGGGCCGTGATGACGCTAAGCCCCGAAACCATCTCAAGTTAACCTCAAGATAGCCGCCAGCTATGGTTAGCACCACACTTGAATTACAAAACGTAGGCCTCTTTCTACCTCTCGTATATCACTTCTGCAACCCGTTCTCGCAATTATAGTCAATATCTTGCTTATAAATAAGTGCATATGTGACATACTAATTTATTGTGAATAACTGGGTTTACCTTGAAAAGCTGAATATAAAACCACAACCTAACCTAACCTTCTCAGTATGTTAAGATATACAATTAGTACTGAACCTATACCTATATTGATATTACAGTTTTATAAAAATAATAAAACAAAATTAAAATATTTAAATAAATTTTAAAGTAACCTAGGATATAGTCAAATTTTTTTTTATAAAATCTCTATTGTTTAATAAAACTGAGAAAAAGTTAGTCCCTTGAAAGGTAAAAATATGGCTTGGAATATATCACATATGTATTTATTTATAAGCGAAATAGTGACTATAAGCAATAAGTCATATAGGTGCTGTCTTGTGCAAGAGTAGGTTGATTTCTGATGATATTTTGTTGCTGTGTCGCAGGTTCGTTAGTTATGCTTTAGTCTGCCACTTAATATTTGTGTCACGCCCTTAACACCCGGGAAATTGGAACTCTAACTAGGAGCTCTAGCACCCACCCCCTACCATCTCATCAGTATGATGCTTACATCAGTAGCATCATAATATGCTACTTAAGATGCATACTCACGTAAACCACAAAGAGGTCTACACTGCTACACTGAGGTGCGGAGGCAACCAGACTGGGACATGTCCACCAACTGATGTCCTCACTTACTCTGTTGATGTACCCTCGGCTTCCATTGGATCACCGCTCAGTCTGACGTGCAGGACAGAACTACCTTCCGTCAAGTGCTCCAGCCAAATGTCAACTCCCAAATCCACATCTGTCACATATGTCCTCTGGCCCTCCACACAACCAGCCCTTGTGCGCTTCCGGTCACCCTGTGTCCTTGAAGTACCGCCTTCCTTATGGCAGCCATAACTGGTGGATGATTCTTAGACGGTACCGACATTCTGACGTCCCAGATGTCTCCACTAGCTTGCTTCCACACACACACACACACCCATTCATACAAATAAGGTAGATATGTGATAGGGTAGTGTTATGATCCCAGGTAGCCGAAAAACGAGTCTCCCCTTTGAGAATTATTCTATCAAGCCTGACCTGACTAGAAGGTCCAGGAAATATAGAGGTGAAGATACAGATGTAAAATAGTTGGTTGGATATGATGAACAATTTGAGATTATGGGCAGTGAATAAGAAAATAGATAAATGACTGGTTAGGAGATGTGGATAATTTGCTGGAGGCGTGAGGCTCGCTTCTGTAGGGCTTTGAGTTCACTTGAGTGCCAGACATCACAAGGGGAAGCCGTGCTCCGTTTGAGCTCCCGTCAGAAAGGAACCCCTAGTGATATATCTTCAAGAGAGGAGAAGTGTGCAGACATTCCAGCTGTGGAATCGAGCTGGGAGCGTTGTAGTCTCAAGTCCTGGACGGCGAGGTGAGTGTTTATTAAGCCGCCCAGAGACGTTATCATGGGCCGTGGGAGCGCCCTGACCAGGCTCTGTCAGGGGGAGGAGTGCCCTCGACCAAACAATCTGTGTTAAGCACGATTTAAGCCAGTTCATAGTGATTACTTGTAGTTGGTCGTGTGCCCAGCGACAGTAGCAATGTTTATTGATAAGTTAGACATGTTTTGATAAGGCAGAAAGCCTAAAATAAGAGAGTGGAGAGGGAGGAACATCCTGGAGGACGGAGCGACGTCCATCTCCTCTGAGCGTTGGCAGGTGACTGAGGGAGCCCAGCTCCTGACAGCGGAGGATTCCTCCCAGAGTGAGGGCCGCCGCGCGAGGCGGAGCATGGACCAGCCCAAAATGGGGGAGTCCACTCTCACAGTATGTAGAGAGCAGATAGGTGTAGAAGGCAAACATATTGTGTGGTTATTTTTGTTTATGTGTTTAAGGGGGAAACATTTTTACTGGAGTGTCAATGGGTTGCAGGTTTGTCTTTGGGGAAGAAGTTGCTGACTCCAAGGTAGTGGAGGAGAGGACCTCGAGCTGTGAGGAGAAGCAGTGAAGAGGAGTGTCACGTGCTTCTGTAGAGGTGGTGAAGCACCATAGTTGCTCGAGGGAACTTAATGGTGTAGCAGCCAGGAGAGCTGTGGAGGACCCTAGTAGAAGTGGCGAAGCACCATAGTTGCCCAAGGGAAATTTCATGGTGTAGCAGCCTGGAGGAGCTGCAGAGGATCCTGGTGGTTAAACCCGGAAGAACCTGAAGAGATCAGGGTAGTGAACTTCCAGATGTGGAAGGGAAGTTCTAAATGATTACGTGTAGGGAGGTGATAGAGTGTTTGGTTGTCATTAGCGTGCAAGATGCAGTGAAAGGCGAGTGTTTGCCATTCTTGTGCAGAGGAGTGTTTATACTGAAGTTTAGAGTTACAGTCGTAGGCTGGATTACCTACAGATGTAAGTGTTCTAGGACTGATAGGGTGATCGATTGATCTTTGTTATATATCAAGGAACATTTATACTGATATATATGTGTTATTGCATTCATACACCAATTTTCCTTGCACATGTTTATAAATATATATTCTCTTGCTGACAGTGCAACATTGTATTATAAGACTTGATCTACTTGAGGAGGTTGGTAGTATTAGGTGGTGAATCCGGAGATAGGATACCACTTGATAAGCAGATGATAGAGCTCTGATAGTGTTGGAGTGCAACCTGACTGAAATAGTATGGAGTGTAGGATTCATTATTATTATATGTGTGTAGGTATTGTGTATGTGCTTTGTCCAGTAAATGTATTCAAATTTGCTGGTGTTTGCCCTTGTCCTAGTGAGGCTTCCCAGGACGAAGTAAAGAAGGAGAGAGAGAGAGAGAGAGAGAGAGAGAGAGAGAGAGAGAGAGAGAGAGAGAGAGAGAGAGAGAGAGAGAGAGAGAGAGAGAGAGAGAGAGAGAGAGAAAGAACCAAGAACCACTGCTGTGGACAGGGTAGGACGGAAAACTAATAAATCAAAGGGGATTGAGGAGATCATATCACATAAGGAGAGAGTGGGGAGGCACAACGGCTCGAGTGGGTGTGTGCACGTGACAACGCGGCTAAGTATTGGAGCCGCATCCCCTAAACGTGTGACGTTGAGCCCCTCTCCAAGAGCCAGAAGCGCCCAGGGTGATCTCCTGGTAAAGTATAAGCACTCTACCGAGTTGTGGGTTGGGTTGTCCAGAAAGAAGGATCAACGACGAGAACACCAGCAACCCACGCTACAACAGTAGATAAAGACAGGCTATTTAACACAAGGGGCACACGCACAAGGGGACACAGGTGGAAACTGAGTGCCCAAATGAGCTGCAGAGATATTAGAAAGAACGTTTTTAGTGTCAGTGTGGTTGACAAATGGAATACATTAGGAAGTGATGTGGTGGAGGCTGACTCCATACACAGTTTCAAGTGTAGATATGATAGAGCCCAGTAGGCTCATGAATCTGTACACCTGTTGATTGACGGTTGAGAGGCGGGACCAAAGAGCCAACCCCCGCAAACACAACTAGGTGAGTACAACTAGGTGAGTACAACTAGGTGAGTACTCACTTCCCTTGCCCCATACTCTGAGAGAGATTTTCGAATTTATTCACTCCTTCACTTTGGGTCACAACAATAGCCTTCTTAAAAATAAATCATGCCTAACAAACTGCTCTAGGTTTAGGAAATGGTAACAAGCAATTCAGACAAGGACTTCCAGTTCATGTAGTATACATAAACTTTGCTAAAGCTTTTGATAATGTACCACATGAAAGACTGACATGAAAAGTACAAGCACATGGAATATATTGTAGAATACTAGAATGGATCAAACAATGATTAAAACGAAGAAAGCAAAGTGTCGTCCTAAACGGAAATATCTCTGAGTGGAGAAATGTGGTGAGTGGAGCACCGCAAGGTTCCATTTTGGGACTAACCCTTTTTGTCATATACATCAATGACATAGATTAGAATATCACAAACCATATCATCAAAATTGAAGATGACGCTAAGATTTATGGTAAAGTATGGAGTGAACATAATATTGAGGCCTTACACAGCGATCTACATGAACTCCACAAGTATCGGACGATTGACAAATGCTCTTTAATTTCGAAAAATGCAAATACCATGCATATGCGGCATAACATTGCACATCACAACTATCAAATAAGAAATATGTGGCAAAAGTAAAAAAATAAAAGAGGGTTGTCAGGTCTATCAAGGGGGTGCTGAGAAGGGAGGCGGCATTTTCTGTTGTCCATTGGTTGACACGGATGAAGTGAATGTTGTTGAAAGCTCTGCTGTTTGAAGCCGTGAGTGTCTTTTCCATACTGCACCGATGAGGTCAGCCTGTTCTTGTGGGTCTTCTATTTTTCCCTGTTGTTCCTCGTCATCTTCATCCAGGAATGTGTGTATGAGGCGGGTGAGGCTGGGGTTAGCCGATCCCAAGAGCTGTCTGAACTTACACCAGAAGGCTCCTGGCTCCTTTTTGTACTGGTTGGCCTGTCTCACAAGGGTTCCCCATATGTGGCTCTTATGAGTTAGCATTAGGTCTAAGGTTCCCCTTCTGAGTGTTTGTAGGGACAACACTGGTGGCTGGCCAGTTTGGTAGTGGCTTTGACAGGCTCGTTGGTACTCCTTCATTTTACCTCTGATTTCTTGGGTCGGTTTATATTGGTGGTGGATCTTTCACAGGTGGCCTCAGTTGCAAGCTGGATGCTTTTGTGAATGGTATTTACTGCTTGGTCTATTGTTTGGGTGGGTAGGTTGTCAAACTCGATGATGGGGTCGTCAGTGAGGAAGGTGTCATAGTCACCTGGGAGGTGTCACAAACTGGAAGGGGGGTAGCTTAGAGGGTGGTGACCACATGTATGTGATCCGACCCCACGTTCTTGCCTGGGGGTCACTCTGCTGTGGAACTGGTCACAGTCTCTGTTGGTCAGTACTATGTCAGGGGAGTCCCCTCACAGTGCCAGTAAAGAATGTCTTGAAGTGGGGGCCTTCGAAGGAGAGGTCTCTGTTTTGCATTAAACTGAAGAGCTGTCTGCCCTTTAGGTCTGCTCAGGTAGGAGCGTTAAATAGGGCCTGGTGGTGGTGGGCATTCAAGTCTCCGGCAATTATAGTTGGGAGTGTCCTGTCGAGCAGCCTGTTGAGTGGGATAGAGGGGAGGTAAGCGAGTCCTGGGGGTAGGTATGCGATGCAGACGATTAGGGGGCCGTGTGAGGTGGTGAATTCTATGGCAAGGAAGTGGTCATCTTCTATGAGGATTGGGCGGTAGGAAAGCCTTCTCTTTATTAGGATTGCCACCCCGCTGTGCTTTCCCCTGTTGACCTCCATAGTAGAATATCCCCAAAGAGAGATGTGCTAGTCCTGTCTACCCGCTGTTTCATTGAGTAAGATAATATCTGGGTTAAGTCTGGCTATCTCCAGCGTGAGGAGATATCTGTTGTAGAAGTAGTGTCTGATATTCACTTGAAGAATGGTGATCCCCATTGTTGGTTGTGAGTCGTATGTGTTTGTTTGGCTCGAGTGTCAGTGTTGTTAACTTCGGTTTGGCTTCTGATGTGTGTGTAGGTGGAGGATAGGTCTTTTGGACCATGGATCATGTTCATGGTTCCGGCAGGAGGTTGGAAGAGGTTTTCCACACGTTGCTGTGCAATTGAGTGGTCTTTGTTGTCGCTACTGTTCTCGATGTCCACGTCTGTAGTGCTAGAGTCACTCATTGATGGAGTATTAGGGGGATTGTTTGCCCTTACCCTGTTCTCAGAGGGTGAGCTTCGGCTGCTAGTGTTGGCCCTGAGCCTCTTAGAACAGTGGTGTGTGGAACTGCTGGGTGTGGAACTGCGGTGTGTGAGGCGCTGATTGCGTCTAGGGTTTCTTATGGCAAGGGTGCTTGTGAGGGTTTTGAGTGCTTGTGAGGGCTTTGAGTACAATCCTGTCTGGGACTACTGTAGGAATGGTAGACCTGGGTGTTTGCTAGTTTGTCGGGGTGGAGGGGCCGGGGTGATTCTGGGAGTTTGGTGTCTCTTGAGCGTTGGATGAGGCCTGGGGGTGGAGAGTATTTGGGTTGGAGTTGTTGGATTGTGCTTAGGCCTGGCTGGCGGCTGTTGTGTTGTTAGGAGACAGGTAGGCCAGCGAGTTCTCGGGCATGTGGACAGGGGACAGGCCATTGTCCATCCTGAGTGAGTTCCAGAAATCCAGGAGCTTCACTGGGTTGTTTGGAAATGTGATTTGGGCAAATGTTAGGAGTTTAGCTCCTAAGCTGGGATTAGGATCGGGGTTTGTTGCGAGAAGGATAGATGTTGAGGCCTGTTGTGGATGGTTCTGGGTTTGCCCTGGTATAACTGTGGAGTTATTGAGGTGTTGGTTGCTTTGGTGTTTCCCTTGGGCGACCGACTGGGCCTGCAACCCTGGGAATTGGGCCTGTCGTTGGTTGGGGTTATCCCAGGCGTTTACTGCTGGTGGAGGGGCAGGAATGGTGATTGCTGCTTGTTGACGGGCTGTTGTCACCGTTTCCCTTGCTTGCTTGATTGCATCCTGTTTATGGGGACACAAATAAGAGATAGCAATGTGTGCACCATTGCACTGTGCACACTTGGGTGTTGGGCTTGTGCATTCCCTGTAGTTGTGTTCCCCTGCCCACCTGCTGCACTTGGGGATTTCAATGTTGCATGCACTAGAATAGTGGTCATACTGGAAGCATTGTTTGAGCTTGTGAAACCTCTGTAAGGTGATTTGGTCAGGGCCAGACTTGATGCCAAATGCAGAAAAGTCAAGGTAGCAGACTTGTGCTGGTTGCTCCGGTGAAGCCAGAAATAGTTTCAGTACTTGGTTGTTGTGGGATTGAGTTGTAAACCAGTGGGCCTGAATTAATTTAATATCCCTGTTTTTTCTCCAGATTTCTGCAGATATCTCGTCAACTGAGTGATCCATGATGATGTCATGGATCCTATGTACAAAGATAGTGCGTTTGGCTTGGAAGTTGGCCGGGGGATAGACTGTGATCCCCTTCTCTAATAGTTTGTTCAGACTGCCGGTCGAAAGGAGTTCTGGAAGGTCTGCATTGTGTACCAACAAGATGGCTCCAGTTGTTATTTTGAACACCTTTTTTTGTAGGTAATCTGGGTGATCTCATGAATTACTTCAAGTAGTTGGGCTGGAGAACGAATCTGGCCAGATTCGTCAGTGAAGCCTGACTTTGGCCGCCATGACCTTGTGGGGCCAGGAAGCCTAGTCTAATCTATACTAAGGTGGATGTTTGTGTTGTGTCTTGGTAGACTAAGTGGCTGGTGGGTGTTAGTTCGGCCGAGGCCGCTAACTTCTGGTTGTTAGGCAACTAGAGCTACTTGAACAGTTGGTAATTGAACCTATCGATAGCCTAAGCCTGCTACAAGGTTGTTAGTTGCCCGATCAAACCTTCGCGAGAATTTCAAGAACCCAGTTTTGGCTACCGCTCGGGAATGATCGTTTGGAATGGCGAAATACATGAGGTAGAAACATTTTAGAAAGACAGCCTTATTCACATCTTAATTCTATTAGTAGGTTGTGCATTGTATATTGTGTGAGTGTATGTGTGTGGAGTGTTGTGGTACAGGCAGGGAGAGAATGAGGAGGAGGTGGAGGGGGGAAGGATGAGGATGGGTTTATTTGGACATCATTTTGCTGTAAGGTCAGGTTAAGTCTCGTGTCCTGTATACAGCGCTGCTGTATAGTGTTGAATACTTATCTCTGAAAGTATTACATGTAATACAGGCCCAGAGGAATCTTCAACGACGTTCCTTACTCTCATAATTTTATAATTTCATCACGAAATTCATGAACCGTTTTTTTTTTAAGGCAATCAGAAATCCTTTGATTGTAAAATATTTGTTTTGTCTTAAATCCTGTTAATAATATGATGGTTAGAGCACTAGTTCTTGGTCTGGTCTGGGACAGGCAGCCATCTCTGGGACACCCAGCATCTTGCCACAGAGTATCCCAGCCATCTCTGGGGCACCCAGCATCTTGCCACAGGGTATCCCAGCCATCTCTGGGACACCCAGCATCTTGCCACAGGGTATCCCAGCCATCTCTGGGGCACCCAGCATCTTGCCACAGAGTATCCCAGCTATCTCTGGGGCACCCAGCATCTTGCCACAGAGTATCCCAGCCATCTCTGGGGCACCCAGCATCTTGTTACAGGGTATCCCAGCCATCTCTGGGGCACCCAGCATCTTGCCACAGGGTATCCCAGCCATCTCTGGGACACCCAGCATCTTGCCACAGAGTATCCCAGCCATCTCTTGGACACCCAGCATCTTGCCACAGGGTATCCCAGCCATCTCTGGGGCACCCAGCATCTTGCCACAGGGTATCCCAGCCATCTCTGGGACACCCAGCATCTTGCCACAGGGTATCCCAGCCATCTCTGGGGCACCCAGCACCTTGCCACAGAGTATCCCAGCCATCTCTGGGACACCCAGCATCTTGCCACAGGGTATCCCAGTCATCTCTGGGACACCCAGCATCTTGCCACAGAGTATCCCAGCCATCTCTGGGACACCCAGCATCTTGCCACAGAGTATCCCAGCCATCTCTGGGACACCCATCATCTTGCCACAGAGTATCCCAGCCATCTCTGGGACACCCAGCATCTTGCCACAGGGTATCCCAGCCATCTCTGGGACACCCAGCATCTTGCCACAGAGTATCCCAGCCATCTCTGGGACACCCAGCATCTTGCCACAGGGTATCCCAGCCATCTCTGGGACACCCAGCATCTTGCCACAGGGTATCCCAGCCATCTCTGGGACACCCAGCATCTTGCCACAGGGTATCCCAGCCATCTCTGGGACACCCAGCATCTTGCCACAGAGTATCCCAGCCATCTCTGGGACACCCACCATCTTGCCACAGAGTATCCCAGCCATCTCTGGGACACCCAGCATCTTGCCACAGGGTATCCCAGCCATCTCTGGGACACCCAGCATCTTGCCACATAGTATCCCAGCCATCTCTGGGGCACCCAGCATCTTGCTACAGAGTATCCCAATAATAGATGTAATTTGGAATGCTTTAACGTGACAATTCCAACCAGGCATAACTTCTTCTATTAGTTTTTTAGAAGGATTCTCTCTCCCCTTCCTTAACCAGCACTGACATAACAGATGAAAAAAAAGAGTAATTGAAACTGTTTTGATAGATATTACACTGAAGATTTGTGTTGACAGCTGCAATAATTGATATATGAATATTATCAAGTTTTCTGTTAAACAGACACTAAGCTTTTTTAGGTCAGCAATAGTGGCTTTCTGCCAGTTTAAATGTTTTAAGGTTGGTTACTGTTCTCACTGTCAGCAGCAACAGTTTGATAGTGAGGTATAATGAAGGTGAAGAATTTGAGAAAATTATCAATATGAGACTTTCCTCTCCAGTCATTTAAAGGAAAGTCAATGTAATATTAAACTGAGCATAAACAGTTTTGACCAGCACATGCAAAAGTTTTGTTAAATTTTAAAAGCCTAAGTCTTCTTGTATCGTATTAAGTTTTTCTTAATTTATTAAGAAAATTAATTTATTTTTTATCTACGTGGTTTATATACTTTAAACAAGACAGGTCTCAGGCCAGAGTCCTAAGGACCATTGGCAACGTTTACCACTCGGATTTGTCTTACTCTGTTTCTGTTGAAAAAGTCATATCATATACCACTAGCAAGTTAATACCTCCAAACAACAGGCCTCAGAAAATGAGGGCAAATAAAAGTGTTTATATTGTTTAAAGTTATATGTTACTGTATTTCAAATAATGCATGTATTGACTTTAATAGTTGTAATACTTTACTATATAAAATATAGTACAGTACTACTTACAGTATCAAAGCAGGCGTACATATGGTAGTTTCTTTACTAAAGAAATTGTTCATTTAAGTGTGCAGAAGGACACTTACTGTATTAAACTACTTGAACAGTAAGCTGCTTACTGTACAAAAGATCTTGTACAGTACGTTACTTACTGTAATAAAGTAAGTGCCCAAAAGGCTTCCTACTGTATTAGAGCAAGTTTACAATAGGATACTGATAATATGAAAGTACATATACGGTAAGCTGCTTAATGCATAATTGTAAGCTACAGTCGGCAACTTACTGTATTTAGTTGTACATTAAGCAACTTACAATAACACAGGTGTATATATGCTCCTGCTTGATCTTGAGGATAATAAGGTTAAGACAGACTAAAGTCAGACAAAAATTCCCAAATGTCTAAAATCCCTAAAATGTTACAATAACTAAGATCTCGTAACAAATAAAGACCCAAAACTAATAATAGTGATCCAATAAACAATAGTAAAGAAAGTCATATTGATAATAAAGTGTAGAAAATGCTAATATATCAATTACATACCAAAACTTATTCATAAAATCAGGAGACAAATGCTTATCTATATCTTGCACTACAGACTGGAAGGCTGCTTATCTATACCTTCCACTACAGACTGGAAGGCTGCTTATCTATACCTTCCACTACAGACTGATAGGCTCCTCCTAAGGATACCTGATCAACCAGGCTGTGATTCATATAACAGGCTGCGAGCACCCGCGTCCAAGAGCCGGGTTGACCAGTCCAGCAACGAGGAAGCCTGGTCGAGGACCGGGCCGTGGGTACGCTAAGCCCAGAAACAACCTCAAGGTAACCTCAAGGAAGGTACCTCCAGCATACTAAAATGCATTCATACCTGTAATATAACAAAACTCATTCATACTACCATTAGACAGAAATTCATCTCTCAACAATCTATCATATGTGAACATTATTAAAATTGTTAAGCGACGCACCGAGCTCTTGGAGGTATTTCTCGTTCTCCTCACTGTCCTCACTGTCCTGGTTCAAAATCGTAAGGTCATCACCAGTGACGCCCCTCCGGTGAAGTCCTCGCAGGAGTCTCTCCACACCCACACCTGTAGATGAGAGGGAACACTGAAGCCCACACCTGGCAACTCTCCACACCCACACCTGTAGATGAGAGGGAACATTGAAGCCCACACCTGGCAACTCTCCACACCCACACCTGTAGATGTGAGGGAACATTGAAGCCCACTCCTGGCAAATCTCCAAACCCACACCTGTAGATGAGAGGGAACATTGAAGCCCACACCTGGCAACTCTCCACACCCACACCTGTAGATGAGAGGGAACATTGAAGCCCACATCAGGCAACTCTCCACACCCACACCTGTAGATGAGAGGGAACATTGAAGCCCACACCTGGCAAATATCCACACCCACACCTGAAGATGAGAGGGAACATTGAAGCCCACACCTGGCTACTCCTCACACCCATCTCTTAAGGAGGAGGAGGAGGATGGTAGAGTTGCAGAGGAGGAGGGTAGTAGTGCAGAAGAGGAGGAGAGTAGTGGTGCAGAGGAGGAGGAGGAGGAGGGTAGTGGTGCAGAGGAGGAGGAGGAGGGTAGTGGTGCAGAGGAGGAGGGTAGTGGTGCAGAGGAGGAGGGTAGTGGTGCAGAGGAGGAGGAGGGTAGTGGTGCAGAGGAGGAAGAGGGAAGTGGTGCAGAGGAGGAGGATGGTAGTGGTGCAGAGGAAGAGGAGGGAAGTGGTGCAGAGGAGGAGGAGAATAGTGGTGCAGAGGAGGAGGTTAGTGGTGCAGAGGAGGAGGTGGAAGGTAGTGGTATAGAGGAGGAGGAGGGTAGTGGTGTAGAGGAGAAGGAGGGTAGTGGTGCAGAGGAAGAGGAGGGTAGTGGTGAAGAGGAGGAGGAGGGTAGTAGTGCAGAGGAGGAGGGTAATGGTGCAGAGGAGGAGGGAAGCGGTGCAGAGGAGGAGGAGGGTAGTGGTGCAGAGGAAGAGGAGGAAAGTGGTGCAGAGGAGGAGGAGGATAGTGGTGCAGAGGAGGAGGTTAGTGGTGCAGAGGAGGAGGT
Source organism: Procambarus clarkii (assembly GCF_040958095.1). Taxonomy (NCBI): domain Eukaryota; kingdom Metazoa; phylum Arthropoda; class Malacostraca; order Decapoda; family Cambaridae; genus Procambarus; species Procambarus clarkii. Next base: position 36,248,521 of record NC_091198.1, read on the forward strand.
GGAAGGTAGTGGTGCAGAGGAGGAGGAGGGTAGTGGTGCAGAGGAGGATGAGGGAAGTATCACTACCACTCTCCACCACTGTCACACACCACTCTCCACCACTGTCACTCACCACTCTCCACCACTGCCACACACCACTCTCCACCACTGTCACACACCACTCTCCACCACTGTCACACACCACTCTCCACCACTGTCACACACCACTCTCCACCACTGCCACACACCACTCCCCACCACTGTCACACACCACTCTCTACCACTGCCACACACCACTCGCCACCACTGTCACACACCATTCTCCACCACTGCCACACACCACTCTCCACCACTGTCACACATCACTCACAGACCACTCTCCACCACTGTCACTCACCACTCCCCACCACTGCCACTCACCACTCTCCACCACAGTCACACACCACTCTCCACCACTGTCACACACCACTCTCCACCACTGCCACACACTACTCTCCACCACTGTCACACACCACTCTCCACCACTGTCACACACTACTCTCCACCACTGCCACACACCACTCTCCACCACTGTCACACACCACTCTCCACCACTCACATACCACTCTCCTACTGTCACTCACCACTCTCCACCACTGCCACACACCACTCTCCACCACTGTTACAGACCACTCTCCACCACTGTTGTCGGAAAATCCGACACCATTTAATATATCATACAGATAATAGCTGTATTACCAACAAGTTACCCATAGAAAACGTAACTTGTAGTGGAATTACCGTCTATAGAAAACGGGATATCATCACCACATACTATTATAATTCACCAGCTATTCTGCTGGGAATTATTCTTAAATACATTAGTCTTTGGACTTTACCATCATAAAAACATCTTATATAAATTAACTTAATTATCAATATTAAAGTAGAGTAAATGTGACCCTTCTATCACTTTCTGAAATGTGGACAATGTAAGCCAGGCGTCAGAGTGAGGAGGAGGGCAGCCATTGTTTATATTGAGACCAGAGGCTCACACGGGAGCAAATTCGGCTCCTGTTAAATTTACTTGGACGTAGTGTTATGGAAACCAAAGGTGTACCATTTTTCAACACGCTGTCTACATATCAAGTTAAGTGTCTATCCGAAACCCGTTTATCATTCATTTATGGCCATTAATGTCAGGATATAGGGTGACCCGGTTAGATCGCGAAATAGCCTCAAACTAAAGGTAATTAAGCCAGGTCTTCATGTTCCATGTAGTGTTTTCTCTGATATAGCTTGTCATATATAGGATTCTGGCTTCACAGCTAGCACACTTTTGACAGGTCAAGACGAGGATGCAAGATTTTGTGCACCAGTTACTGGGTGATATGGAAGCTACCTCAAAGAGGATAATTTGGTGTCTACACCCTAGTTATACCTGGTGGACTAACCTGCTGTACTATAAGATAAGGAACCTCTTCAATGTATGTAGTTAATTCTGTAGTTTGATTGGCTGCATATATATTAATTTAATAACCCCCCCTAATGTGTAGAGGATCGATTTGTGAGATTATGAGATTATTGCAGAAATACAGTCCACTTATCATTATACAAATTGCTATCGAAGTATATAAATTAACGTAAATATAAATTCATATAAATTAAATAAATATAAATCTCACAGGTCGGTTCCCACATTATTTGGTCTTTCGAAACCGAATTATTTGGTCATCTTCGAACCGGATGACGGATTATTTGATCCTTTGAACCCACATTTGGTCATCTTAGTACCGGATGAACCAGTTAACCAGTGGATTCATTAAATATACTAGTGCAGTGTTATTTAAACAAAGCCAGCAGTCAAGACGGCAGCGTAGCCTCGAGGGAGCTCAGGAGCCTCCCTCAGCCCAGTTCAGCTTCGTCAGCGGTTTCATGCACACCCACAGATATTTGGTGGCGTGTTATTTCGTGAAATGACAGCGCTAATATTGAAGCCAGCCTAATTAGTGACTGTGTCTTCGCGAGATTGTTCACGGATTTCGTGGTGTTACATTTCGCGAGAGATTATCTACGAATTTTGTGGAGTTTATTTCGCGAGGTCACTAATAATATTTAATACTTCTAGATAATATTAGAAGTTTCATAGAGGCTAATTAAGAGGCTATTATCAATAATTGTGTATATTATTTCTCCAAATAGAGAATTATTTAATATATATTGCACTAGTGATCATAGTATAATATTTACTAATTGCCAACCCACAACAGGGTAGGGTATTAACCATTGACTAGTTGAACTATTATCGTTCATCCTAGTCCCATTATTACCATAGTCAGTTGTACTATATTGATCAACCTAACACCATTAATGAATGGTCCAGACCCTATTTTGGGTGTAATTTTTATCAACTCGAGTTGAGTTGTGTATATATAATAATTTACTTATGATCATTACACCTTTGAGTGATTAATTAGTGTCAATTCCATCCTAGGGTGATATAGAAGAGCTAACCTAAAGGTACTTCCAGTGACACTGGTTTATCACTCAAATCATTAGTGTGGATGATTGTATATATATAATGTGTATTAATTTTAAGTGCTAACCTCTAGTAGAGGTAGGATTATTGCCTAGTGAGTGCAGAATTTACCCTAGGCTACCATCAGTGCTTGCTCACAATTTATGAGCAGCCCAAGTACAAGTCACCATGACTAATCCACAGAAAGCAAAGCGTGCTTTAATATCAAGCAAACGCCAACTAACAAGAGATCTCAACCAATATGAACAGTTGTTATATGAGCCTGTAATTAATTATCGTCGGTTGAAAATACCACTGTTACAGATTCAAACCCAATTGCATATATTGAAAGCAAATAGGAAATCTTACCAAAATCAGGTCCACGACGACGACATAGTAGTTGAAGATGTGGAACCATTCCTGTCTGACCTAGCACAATATGAAGAAGAAACTCAAGCCAGGTTGGAACATTTACACAGGATAATTGAATCAGAACAAATAGCAAGTACATCAAATAAAGTAGATAATGTTATGGATGATCTGGATCTTTTTGAGAATAAATGTAAAGCCAGATTAGATCCTTTAATCAACAAGGATAAAGCTTCACCCAGTAAAGCTTCACCCACTACAGCTTCACCCAATAATATACCACCAGAAATTAAGCAGTTTTCATACAATTTATCCACAGTCTCTGTGGTTTCTGAAAACCCAATACCTGAAGCTACTAAGTTAACATGCCTCCAAACTAGAGGTGAAGCTGAACCAGTAGTAGAAAATGTAAATGAAAATAGCGACAGCACTAATTTCCCAGTCCAGCCTCCTAGGGATAATGCTGGCAATGAGAAAACTGTCATACATCTAGTACTACAATTGCTGGATTTACCTCAACCTGATCAGACTGCTGACTCATTACAATCCTTCAGCATGGAGTTTGAGTCACTACTAAGAACATTCAGTCTTAAGGTTGATATAACTACTAGTGAATGGATGACCAAAGTAGTCCTTCAACGAAAATTGTCCAGCGATATACTAGATGAATTATATGCACATCAACATAACACCCTCCTGACAGTACAGGACATCACTGAAGGTTTACATTCCATCATAAACAAACGACGAGCAAATGAGGAAGTTAAAGCCTCTTGCAAGCCTTCAGAAATAGAAAATAAGAGTCAATTAAAGGGTAAAACAACTACCCCAAATAAACATCAACCAATTACTCAAACATCAAGTTGCAGAAAATCTGACAATGCAGCAGCATCCTCCAAGCCTACTGTTACTAGTTCACCCAAACCGGTAACTTCCAAACGTGCAGTAGGCTGGGGGACATGTATGTTCTGCAAAAAGAAACATTCAACATACCGTTGTGCTAATTATCCAACCAGAGACACTCGTATTGAGCGACTCCAGGAATTAGGGAGATGTTCAAGGTGTCTCAAGTCACACAACATAGACTATTGTGATACCCAATTCAACACCTGTAACAGGTGTAGAAGAGGTAGGCACCATGCAGCACTGTGCAAATATACGAAATTAACGTATTCAAGACCCAAGGTGGAAGATAGCATTCCCACCACAGTACAGTACTGCAAGGTGCAACAAACAAAGAGTGTCCATACGGCAAAGTCTAAAGGTAATACGACTTTGCCTACTGCCCAAATTACCATCCTGAATAAGAGGGCCAAGGTCCATACCCGAGGGTTGTTTGACCAAGGATCCCAGAGAACATACATCACTAAAAAGTTGGCAGATGAATTACAATTAAGGCCTGTAGCCCAGATGTCATTCAACATCTCAGGGTTTGTAACAGATGCAGGACCTCAAGTCTACCAGGTGGTACAACCATCAGTGCGTTTAGGCAGGTACGTCTGTAGAGTACAAGCCATTGTGGTGGACAAAATACCAGTAGACCTACAAGTTCAAGGTCTGAGAGCAACAGCCAAATTCCTGAGAAATAGAGGAATAAAATTGGCAGATAATATTAAGTCTGATCACCTCACTGACTTCGGTCTCCTTGTTGGGACAGACTATTGTCATCGATTCATCGGTAGCCCTACTAAATATCAGGGTATAACCATGTTAAACTCTGCAGGAGGTAAATTACTCTCAGGCCCAGTATCAAGCCTGAGGAGCCCTATGCCTGCAGATAAACAATACCAGTAGAGATCTAAATTTGTCAGCTGATTATATTTCTCCAGTAGCATTATACTAAGGAGATTACAGCTGACTATAGTAACAGAGGTTGATGTTAGTATCATCATTTAAAGCTGGAGATGAGTTCATGAGGCTTCAGTGGCAAATCAGTGAACAGTAGCCTAAAACAGCTACAAGTCACTGCGACCAATGTCACTGAACCCACTGCAGTCTCAGAACCATACTTTACTTTAATGATGAGCTATTCAATCCTCTGAATCAATTAACTAAATTAAACCCCAATAAATCTGATGACTGATTTGATACATTTATTATTTAATCAAGATGTATTCCATGGGCCTCAGTGTTTATATATCAGTGACCAGTTACCTGAACAAACTTCAAGTTATATCTAATGTCACTGATCTCACTGCAGTCCCTGAATCATACTTGACTGTAGTATTTGATCACATTCAGTCTTCTGGGTTAAATAATATGTGATTAGGCTTGAATATTAGCCTTTCAAGAGTTGACAGGGAAATGAAATCGCATTAGACTTCTAACCCCTGCAACTCTAGTACGGGACATCCGTCCTGTACGAACAGACACACAAACGTGTGATTACTAACTACTAACATCAAATTAATCAAATAATTCGAAGGAGGAGTATCGGTGTTCGTCTGTTCTAAAGAGGACTTCGACCCGTGAGCAGCCCCCTGGGGAATTATGTCGGAAAATCCGACACCATTTAATATATCATACAGATAATAGCTGTATTACCAACAAGTTACCCATAGAAAACGTAACTTGTAGTGGAATTACCGTCTATAGAAAACGGGATATCATCACCACATACTATTATAATTCACCAGCTATTCTGCTGGGAATTATTCTTAAATACATTAGTCTTTGGACTTTACCATCATAAAAACATCTTATATAAATTAACTTAATTATCAATATTAAAGTAGAGTAAATGTGACCCTTCTATCACTTTCTGAAATGTGGACAATGTAAGCCAGGCGTCAGAGTGAGGAGGAGGGCAGCCATTGTTTATATTGAGACCAGAGGCTCACACGGGAGCAAATTCGGCTCCTGTTAAATTTACTTGGACGTAGTGTTATGGAAACCAAAGGTGTACCATTTTTCAACACGCTGTCTACATATCAAGTTAAGTGTCTATCCGAAACCCGTTTATCATTCATTTATGGCCATTAATGTCAGGATATAGGGTGACCCGGTTAGATCGCGAAATAGCCTCAAACTAAAGGTAATTAAGCCAGGTCTTCATGTTCCATGTAGTGTTTTCTCTGATATAGCTTGTCATATATAGGATTCTGGCTTCACAGCTAGCACACTTTTGACAGGTCAAGACGAGGATGCAAGATTTTGTGCACCAGTTACTGGGTGATATGGAAGCTACCTCAAAGAGGATAATTTGGTGTCTACACCCTAGTTATACCTGGTGGACTAACCTGCTGTACTATAAGATAAGGAACCTCTTCAATGTATGTAGTTAATTCTGTAGTTTGATTGGCTGCATATATATTAATTTAATAACCCCCCCTAATGTGTAGAGGATCGATTTGTGAGATTATGAGATTATTGCAGAAATACAGTCCACTTATCATTATACAAATTGCTATTGAAGTATATAAATTAACGTAAATATAAATTCATATAAATTAAATAAATATAAATCTCACAGGTCGGTTCCCACAACTGTCACTCACCACTCTCCACCACTGCCACACACCACTCTCTACCACTGCCACACACCACACTCAACCACTCACACACCACTCTCCACCACTTCCACACACCTCTCTCCACCACTGCCCCTCACCACTCTCCACCGCTGCCACACACCACTCTCCACCACTCATAGACCACTCTCCACCACTGTCACTCACAACTCTCCACCACTGCCACTCACCACTCTCCGCCACTGTCACACACCACTCTCCACCACTGCCACACACCACTCTCCACCACTGTCACACACCACTCTCCACCACTGTCACACACCACTTTCCACTACTGAGACACACCACTCTCCAACACTGCCACACACCACTCTCCACCACTGTCACACACCACTCTCCACCACTGCCACACACCACTCTCCACCACTGCCCCTCCGCACTCTCCACCAATGCCACACACCACTCTCCATTACTGTCACACACCACTCTCCACCACTGCCACACACCACTCTCCACCACTGTCACACACCACTCTCCACCACTGTCACACACCACTTTCCTCCACTGTAACACACCACTCTCCACCACTGCCCCTCCGCACTCTCCACCACTGCCACACACCACTCTCCATTACTGTCACACACCACTCTCCACCACCGTCACACACCACTCTCCACCACTGCCTCTCACCGCTCTCCGCCACTGCCCTTCACCACTCTCCACCACTGCCCCTCACCACTCTCCACCACTGTCCTTCACCACTCTCCACCACTGGCACACACCACTCTCCACCACTGCCTCACACCACTCTCCACCACTGCCCCTCACCACTCTCCATCACTGCCACACACCACTCTCCACCACTGTCACACACCACTCTCCAAAACTGTCACACACCACTCTCCACCACTGCCACACACCACTCTCCACCACTGTCACACACCACTCTCCACCACTGTCACACACCACTCTCCACCACTGCCACTCAATACTCTCCACCACTGTCACACACCACTCTCCACCACTGCCACACACCACTCCCCACCACTGTCATACACCACTCTCCACCACTGCCACACACCACTCTCCACCATTGTCACACACCACTCTCCACCACTTTCACACACCACTCTCCACCACTGTCACACACCACTCTCCACCACTGCCACACACCACTCTCCACCACTGTCACACACCACTCTCCACCACTGTCACACACCACTCTCCACCACTGCCACACACCACTCTCCACCACTGCCACACACCACTCTCCACCACTCACAGACCACTCTCCACCACTGTCACTCACCACTCTCCACCACTGCCACTCACCACTCTCCACCACTGTCACACACCACTCTCCACCACTGTCACACACCACTCCCACCACTACCACACACAACTCTCCACCACTGCCCCTCACCACTCTCCACCGCTGCCACACACCACTCTCCACCACTGCCTCTCACAGCTCTCCGCCACTGCCCTTCACCACTCTCCACCACTGCCCCTCACAACTCTCCACCACTGTCCTTCACCACTCTCCACCACTGGCACACACCACTCTCCACCACTGCCTCACACCACTCTCCACCACTGCCCCTCACCACTCTCCATCACTGCCACACACCACTCTCCACCACTGTCACACACCACTCTCCAAAACTGTCACACACCACTCTCCACCACTGCCACACACCACTCTCCACCACTGTCACACACCACTCTCCACCACTGCCACACACCACTCTCCACCACTGCCACTCAATACTCTCCACCACTGTCATACACCACTCTCCACCACTGCCACACACCACTCTCCACCATTGTCACACACCACTCTCCACCACTTTCACACACCACTCTCCACCACTGCCACACACCACTCTCCACCACTGCCACACACAACTCTCCACCACTGTCACACACCACTCTCCACCACTGCCACACACCACTCTCCACCACTGTCACACACCACTCTCCACCACTGTCACACACCACTCTCCACCACTGCCACACACCACTCTCCACCACTGCCACACACCACTCTCCACCACTCACAGACCACTCTCCACCACTGTCACTCACCACTCTCCACCACTGCCACTCACCACTCTCCACCACTGTCACACACCACTCTCCACCACTGTCACACACCACTCTCCGCCACTGTCACACACCACTCTCCACCACTTTCACACACCACTCTCCACCACTGCCACACACAACTCTCCACCACTGCCCCTCACCACTCTCCACCGCTGCCACACACCACTCTCCACCACTGCCCCTCACCACTCTCCACCACTCACTCACCACTCTCCACCACTTCCACACACAACTCTCCACCACTGCCCCTCACCACTCTCCACCACTCACACACCACTCTCCACCACTTCCACACACAACTCTCCACCACTGCCCCTCACCACTCTCCACCGCTGCCACACACCACTCTCCACCACTGCCCCTCACCACTCTCCACCACTCAATCACCACTCTCCACCACTGTCACACATCACTCTCCACCACTGTCACACACCACTTTCCACCACTGCCACACACCACTCTCCACCACTGCCCCTCACCACTCACCACCACTCACTCACCACTCTCCACCACTGTCACACACCACTCTCCACCACTGTCACACACCACTCTCCACCACGGTCACACACCACTCTCCACCACTGCCACTCAATACTCTCCACCACTGCCACACACCACTCTCCACCACTGTTACACACCACTCTCCACCACTGTCACACACCACTCTCCACCACTGCCACACACCACTCCCCACCACTGTCATACACCACTCTCCACCACTGCCACACACCACTCTCCAAAACTGCCACACACCACTCTCCACCACTGTCACAAACCACTCTCCACCACTGTCACACACCACTCTCCACCACTGTCACACACCACTCTCCACCACTGTCACACACCACTCTCCACCACTGTCATACACCACTCTCCAAAACTGGCACACACAACTCTCCACCACTGCCACACACCACTCTCCACCACTGCCACACACCACTCTCCACCACTGCCACACACCACTCTCCACCACTGCCACACACCACTTTCCACCACTGTCACACACCACTCTCCACCACTGCCACACACAACTCTCCACCACTGTCACACACCACTCTCCACCACTGCCACACACCACTCTCCACCACTGTCACTCACCACTCTCCGCCACTGTCACTCACCACTCTCCACCACTGTCACACACCAAACTCCACCACTGTCACACACCACTCTCCACCACTGTCACACACCACTCTCCACCACTGTCACACACCACTCTCCACCACTATCACTCACCACTCTCCACCACTGTCACACACCACTTTCCACCACTTTCCACCACTGTCACACACCACTCTCCACCACTGTCACCCACCACTCTCCACCACTGTCACACACCACTCTCCACCACTATCACTCACCACTCTCCACCACTGTCACACACCACTCTCCACCACTATCACTCACCACTCTCCACCACTGTCACCCACCACTCTCCACCACTGTCACACACCACTCTCAACCACTGTCACACACCACTCTCCACCACTATCACTCACCACTCTCCACCACTGTCACACACTACTCTCCACCACTGTCACACACCACTCTCCACCACTCCCACACACCAATCTCCACTACTGTCACACTGCACTCTCCACCACTGCTCCTCACCACTCTCCACCACTGTCACACACCACTTTCCACCACTGTCACACACCACTGTCCACCACTGCCACACACAACTCTCCACCACTGTCACACACCACTCTCCACCACTGCCAGACACCACTTTCCACCACTGCCAGACACCACTCTCCACCACTGTCACTCTGCACTCTCCACCACTGCCACACACAACTCTCCACCACTGCCACACACCACTTTCCACCACTGCCACACACCACTCTCCACCACTGTCACTCTGCACTCTCCACCACTGCCACACACCACTCTCCACCACTGTCACACACCACTCTCCACCACTGTCACACACCACTCTCCACCACTGTCACTCACCACTCTCCACCACTGCCACACACCACTCTTCACCACTGTCACCCACCACTCTCCACCACTGTCACACACCACTCTCCACCACTATCACTCACCACTCTCCACCACTGTCACACACAACTTTCCACCACTGTCACACACCACTCTCCACCACTATCACTCACCACTCTCCACCACTGTCACACACCACTCTCCACCCCTATCACTCACCACTCTCCACCACTGTCACACACCACTCTCCAAAACTGTCACACACCACTCTCCTCCACTGTCACACACCACTCTCCACCACTATCACTCACCACTCTCCACCACTGTCACACACCACTCTCCACCACTGTCACACACCACTCTCCACCACTGTCACACACAAGTCTCCACCACTGTCACACACCACTCACCACCACTGTCACACACCAATCTCCACCACTGATACACACCACTCTCCACCACTGTCACACACCACTCTCCACCACTGTCACACACCACTTTCCACCACTGTCACACACCACTCTCCACCACTACCACACACCACTCTCCACCACTGTCACTCTCCACTCTCCACCACTGCCACACACCACTCTCCACCACTGTCACACACCACTCTCCACCACTGCCACACACCACTCTCCACCACTGTCACTCACCACACTCCGCCACTGTCACTCACCACTCTCCACCACTGCCACACACCACTCTCCACCACTGTCACCCACCACTCTCCACCACTGTCACACACCACTCTCCACCACTATCACTCACCACTCTCCACCACTGTCACACACCACTTTCCACCACTGTCACACACCGCTCTCCACCACTGTCACCCACCACTCTCCACCACTGTCACACACCACTATCACTCACCACTCTCCACCACTGTCACACACCACTCTCCACCACTATCACTCACCACTCTCCACCACTGTCACACACCACTCTCCACCACTGTCACACACCACTCTCCTCCACTGTCACACACCACTCTCCACCACTATCACTCACTACTCTCCACCACTGTCACACACCACTCTCCACCAATGTCACACATCACTCTCCACCACTGCCACACACCACTCTCCACTACTGTCACACTCCACTCTCCACCACTGCTCCTTACCACTCTCCACCACTGTCACACACCACTCTCCACCACTGTCACACACCACTCTCCACCACTGTCACACACCACTCTCCACCACTGTCACACACCACTCTCCACCACTGCTCCTCACCACTCTCCACCACTGTCACACACCACTCTCCACCACTGTCACACACCACTCTCCACCACTGTCACACACCACTCTCCACCACTGCTCCTCACCACTCCCCACCACTGTCACACACCACTCTTCACCACTGCCACTCCCCACTCTCCACCACTGTCACACACCACTCTCCACCACTGTCACACACCACTCTCCTCCACTGTCACACACCACTCTCCACCACTGCCGTTCACCACTCTCCACCACTGTCACACACCACTCTCCACCACTGCCACACACCACTCTTCACCACTGCCACACACCACTCTCCACCGCTGTCACACACCACTCTCCTCCAATGTCACACACCACTCTCCACCACTGTCACACACCACTCACCACGACTGCCACACAAAACTCTCCACCACTGTCACACACCACTCTCCACCACTGTCACACACCATTCTCCACCACTGCCACACACCACTCTCCACCACTTTCACACACCACTCTCCACCACTGTCACACACCACTCTCCACCACTGTCACACACCACTCTCCACCACTGTCACACACCACTCTCCACCACTGTCACACACCACTCTCCACCACTGTCACACACCACTCTCCTCCACTGTCACACACCACTCTCCACTACTGTCACACACCACTCTCCACCACTGTCACACACAACTCTCCACCGCTGTCACACACCACTCTCCACCAATGTCACACACCACTCTCCACC